>NC_081408.1:301670841-301978341 GCF_030272615.1 Cryptomeria japonica
AATAGTATTGTCCATTAAAAATACCACAATTTTTTAAGGATTGTTAATAAACATAAACAATGTGAACAACAAATTTTTAAGATCATTCTTTAAAATGAAATTCTTGATAATGAATCAAGAGGTAGGATTGCATAATATGAAGATAGCTCCTTATTATTTACATCAAATGTGCACACAATGTTGAAGCAAAATGTTGATGTAATAGTATTGCCCACAAAAAAAGACCCGAGCATTGTTAAGAATGGACAACAAAAACATAAACTCCAACATACATTTCACTCAAAAATGGTTAAAATAAAATATGAATATGAATAACATGTGGAAATTATCATAATTTCCCCATTTGGTATGACCTAAATATGCTAGTCATTTGTGCCTAAAGGGTCATCTCTTAGCTTAAGAGTATCTAGAATTCCTTCATGATCGGTATTAGTAACTATCCATAGTTCTTTTGACCTTGGTTTGGCATGATGCTTCAATAACTTAAAATTTGTTTATATAACAAGATGTGAATACATGAGAATAGTTGTGTTTCTCATAGTCTTCAAATGTAGGTATTGTGACTCTTTCTCATCATATATGCTTGCAACCAAGTTCTACCAACAATAATTGAGCCTATAGGAAACATGAATCAATGATAATCTTACATTGGTTGTTTTAGCTTCTTCTTTTCCTGTATGCCTTGAGCCAACCAATAGTCTAATCTCTCTCCATTCCCTTGTGGTGCAACAACTGCAAAACTATGTCCTGGCTATAGAAGATTTTAAAGACGGTCATAATCAAGTGACCTTTTCATCTCATCATGTAAAGAGGATATTGCTTTAGATAAAGAAGTTAGATACTATGGAATCCAAGTATCTAGCCACTCACTTGACTCACATTGATCACAGTCACACTAAGTATGATTTTGACAAAAACAAGCCAACTCTTGTGTCCAAATGGTCCATGTACTTGCATTTAAGCTTCAAAATGAATACATCTTTGAAGATTATTTCATTTCCTAACAATCCAACTCCACTTTGAACGGAAGCCAAATAATTAGCGGCAGATTATCTCTTCTTATTATGTCATGTCTTCATGCACATTTTCTGTTTTCATACAAATTTAAAATTATTAAAGAATCTAATTTACAATGTTTTTAGTAGAGCAATTATTGTTGA
Source organism: Cryptomeria japonica (assembly GCF_030272615.1). NCBI lineage: Eukaryota > Viridiplantae > Streptophyta > Pinopsida > Cupressales > Cupressaceae > Cryptomeria > Cryptomeria japonica. The sequence goes on from NC_081408.1 coordinate 301,672,002, forward strand.
AGAATTTAAAATAGATTGTGGAAAATAGAGTGTTTAGAAATAAACAACTATATATTGAAAAAACTTTAGTGGTTCTATAAATTTCTTTCTTTCTTTTTCATTCACATTCAAATTTTATCTACAAAACTAATTATTAATACTATTCATTCACATGTAAATAAAATAGGGAAGAACTTGTGACCTGAAAATTATGATTACACTTCTTGTTTGAAATATTGATCTCTATGTGTGAATGAATTTATATTTATTCATTCTATTGATTTACATTCACATTTTTTATAACACACCAAATTCAACAATTTTAATGTATTATTCAATCATTGTTGCTGAAAGCATCAAACCCATCAATAGAGTTTTCTAGTTTATTGTTATCCAGTTCTATTGTCTTAACAAGCAATCTCATAGACTAAATATTAGTGAGACTTTCTTGAACTGTCTCAAGACTATTCGAGTCCATCACATGTTGTCACTATTGTAGAGTTTCCTCCTACAAGAACTAATTGTAAGATTGAAATTTTGAATTTCAACAACAATCTAAGGTGTTGAAATTTGCATCGAAAAGTAGAAACTTTCCTCAATTCTATGGCATTATCAATTGATTTTCTAACGACAAATTTAATATATCATATAATTCAATTTTATTTATCTAAACAAGTAGAAAACTATAAAATTTTCATACAAAATATTAATTAGCAAAAATATTTTAATGTGTGAAGTAGTTTCACCCAACCATCTACATATTTGTTTCTAGATCGTTGGCCCCCCTCATCATCCAACAAGTTTGACATCTTCCCTCCTCTTTGTCCATGACCATCAACATAGGTTCCAAACATTTTCATTTTGAAATTAAATAAAAAGGAAAAATTAAAATCAATAAATGAGTTAAATCATTTTTATTAAAAATAATACAAAATTCATAATTACATTTGTGAAATTATCATTCCTTTTGGAAGGTTTTACTCAAAATAAATAAGACTTTTTTTCATAATCATTATTTTTCATATTTTATGTAGTGGCAACATGTTGACCCATGATTCATATGAGCACCACTTGCTTCTAATGATTTTACTTCCAAACAAGGTTAAGAGAAAAAAATAGCACTAAAAATAAGTTGTAAGAAGAAAGAGTACATTGTAGGATCCAACATCAATAAAAATAAAGAGAAGGGTGGAAATAAACTCCAAATAATACATGGATGTCTTTGGTACTATATTATTAATATGAATAAAATTTTGTGTGCTTTCATTTGATTTAACATATAACAATACTTTTAGATTGGTTGATCTCTCCATAATCTATAAAATCAAGTGTCATTACTAGAGTAAATAAATGAAGTGTCATATCCAATTATAAAATTAAGAATCTACAACTTATATAACTTGGAAAGGACAATCTTGTAGATGTTGTTGGATTGCAATATTTAAAAATAAAACATTATTTTTTTATTATTTTAACAAAAAATATTTTAAAATTAAAATATTTAAATATTTTGAAACAATAAAAAATAATATTGTATAAAATTCACTATTAATTATTGGAAGTTAAACTAATATAAATATTAATTTTTATCATTAATTGATTTTCAATTCATTTTTTATAAAGAAACAAAATTTTATATAAAATAAATATTATTTTATAAACCTCTTCGATCTTCACAATGTGGTTCACAGGAGTTGTGCAGGCGGGAAGGAAAAAATTTGAACTTGTAAGGCAAAGTGTTTACCAACCCAGTAGCAGCAGATGATAGGAACCAAACCAACGAAACTCCGAGAGCTACAAACATTCTCACAGGAATAAGCAGACTTGAAATTCTTGACAAAATCATAGACCTCATTTCAAAAGACTATCCAAACAAAAGCAACCAATATTTTATATATGCAAGGGTTATTGCTTTGAACATTCATGGGATCCTATCAGGGGCAAAGGGATCTTAGATCACCTAAGGAGCCGTACAAAAGCAGATTTCAAAAGCACAAACATACCCTACGACCAGCTTTTACCCTTATATTCTTCCTAACCCAACAATATACCAGTACACAATCCCAAATTCCTCTCCTACCCGAATAATATACCAATCGCAGGGAGTCGAGATCCTTCAGATCCCAAACTCAAAGCATCCTTCAACCCAAAGTTTGTTAGTTCAAGGAGTCGAGACCATTCTACGTCCTTCCCAAACAATATTCCAATTGCAGGGAGCCGAGATGTTTCAGGACCCCCCATTTAGAGCATCCTTCAACCCAAAGGTTGATAGTGTAGGGAACCAAGACCATTCACCTTTCAACCTTAAAGTGCCCTTTATCCCAAAATTAGATAGGCAGATTCACAAAGACAGGCCAGGTGAAGATATCCCCCCCCCCCCCAAACATTTGATGAGCCCTTTAAAATTTGGAGGAAAAAGCAGCTGAATGAAGAACATATTGAACTGTCGATAAAAAAAAGAGAGATAGTGTGATCACTCCTGAATCAAGCCACCTTGATAAGAAGTACAAGGTTACTATCTCAAATCAGGCCATTATGCTCCAAACTTTACATCTTTGAGAAAGAGAGCTTGTTGGTATGTTTTGGAAATCTTCTCCTTCATCTGCTGATTTACTGTCATGGGCCAAGAAAGATTGGAAAGGGGTTAAGGAAATTTTCTACATTGATAATGGGCCAAGGTTTTTTATTGTAATTTTTTATTCAAAACACTTTAGGAATACGACCAATAAACATAAGGGTTGGTTCTGTAAGGGTTTTGGTCTTTTCACTATCCCATGGGTACCAAACTTCAAGACGGATTCTGCAATCTATAAATTTGATCCCTTCTAGATCTCCTTTTCATCCTTGCCTTTGGAATATAGAGATTTAGAGATGATTGAGCTATTTGCAAACCAGATTGGAATTTTCATCAAGCATGATCTAATTCCTTTTGAACTTACTCATCTTCAAATTTGAGTATGTTTTCTTCTGGACATGTCAAAATTGGTACCAGATAATTTATTAGTTGTTTCCAAATTCGGTACTTGGAAACAAACTATCATTCTTGAAGAACCTGAAATAGTGGATTCTCATTCAGACGTTCTAGGACATTTTATTGGTCAATGTCAACAAGATTTGCATCAAACAATCAAAGTTTGTGATGATGATTCTATAGATCCATCCCTTTGTTTATTTGCCTCTAGTCTAGGTGTGGATTTACATGATAGTCCTATTCCCATTCAACACATTCAAATTGATAACAACCATATTAATCATTCTAGGACAACTAGTTCTGACCATACGAACCACTCCCCAAAGAAGGAAATGCAAATATTGGCTTTTGAAAGGGTAAATACACCCAATATATCTTCAAATTGGAACTGGTTAGTATCTGCACTAAAACTCTTTAATCATAAGGAGAAAGGATTGAATTTCACCATCTTCTTATGCTCCTATGCCCCAGTTGAAATTGGTAAAACTTTTGTGGCCAGAATGTTATCTCCCTCCCGAAATCTTAAGGACATGGGTTTTTCTTCTCTGTACTCTCCAAGGAAGGTGAATGATTCCTTCTCAGAAATCTCTAGTAAAATAAATATGCTGCTCTCCAGATTGCCTACATCTACTTGGTTTGTGGAATTATTGGATGCCTCTAATGAAGATAGTTGTAATCTTGTCACATGTAACAAGAGGCTACTACAAGGATGTGAGAAGCTGGGTGTGCGGAGATCAACATATACCCTAGGCCAAGTAACCAATGTCTGGCTATGTCCACCTAGGGATACTCAAAGGTTTGAGGACCCTAAGGAGAAAATATCATTAGTCGACTGGTTAATACATGCACTCCAATTCTCCAACCAGAATGATCAATTTTTGACTTTCACCAACTCCTTATACTTGCATGCATCAACTGAAATTGGTAAAACTTCTGTGGCCAGAATGATATATCCTTCTAAAAAATTTAAGACCATGGGCTTTACCCCCTTAGTCTCTCCAAGGATGGTGAATTCTTTATTATCATAAATATTTAGTAAAATAAATAAGATGGCCTCTAAACTGTCTACATCTAGTCAACCTCTTGATCTTATGAATGCCTTCAAGGAATATAATAGCAATTCTTTCCCATGTCCAAAGAGGTTAATACAATGACATGGGAAACTAGATGTGCAGAGACTGCCAGATAATCTAGACCAATTAGATAATTATTGGCTATGCTCAGTTCGACCAGTTCAGTGGTATGAGGAACGCAAGGTTCAAAAATCATTAGATAACTTAGATCAAATTGCCAATGAAATGTTACATTTGGTGGGATCCCAATTATTTGATGAAATTGTTGAAGAGGTTCTTAATGAGGATGATCAACTACTTTTAGATCACCTTATAGTTATCCCCATAGGATCCAAGGACTCTCATTTTGACATTCTACCTAGTATTATGGATGTAGAGGGCAACACTCACCAACATGATTGTTTTGTCTTGATGATGATTGTAATGAATGACTTCATATGTTGTCATTGATGGAACATGTACACACACACATATGTTCACATTGTCTATTGAAATTACTTCTAAAGATTACTTATATTACAACCGGTATTGAAATCTTAGCTTATGATGGTGTCAAACCGGTACATGGTGACAACCGATAGATGCCTTAAATAACTTGACATCAAATTGAAGATCCAACAGAGATTATCTAAGAAGAAATGGGGGACAATCGGTTTACATCTTAACAGTGGTTAACTCTAACCGGTATCAAAGTTCCAACCAGTATTCACTAATTGTGTGCTGAGTTATCACCGGTCATGATGAGTTATCCTAACCGACAAATTTTGGCGGTAATTTATGATGAGTTATGTTTGATTTGTTAGGTCCCAGAGACAACTGAGAGGGGGGGGGGTGAATCAATTGTCTAATAAATTCAAACCAAAATCAACTTAACCAAAACTTAATGCTGGTAGACAATTTATTAGTTAATTTTAGTACCAATAAAGATTAATGCATGAAACTGAAAGACAATAACATCCACAACACATAACACAAATATTTGTACGTGGAAACCCTGTAAGGGGAAGGGACACGGTGGGAAACCTTACCCACAATCAGATGATACTACTAGAGATAGTATGTGTGTACAATATGGAGTTTGCACATGCAGAAAGGCCAACTGCCTAGAGCTCACTGCTCAATCACAAAATGGGAGTCACACTGACTACAATTGGATGGTTAAATCCAATGATAATGTACTACTCAAAATAGCATCTTCATATGTTGGATTCAGTACTGGCTTAGCTCTGATATGCCTTCTTCAAACCTTCCTTCAATCTTGAATGATGTCTATGTGTATAACTCTACTTATATTATTCACATATACCTTAAATTACAATCCTTTTTCATTTCCTTTCCTATATATCTCAATCTCACAAATGAGATCTTACATTTATACCATATTAACCTAAGACCAATGAGTAGGTTGGCTCACTAGGAGATATTACAATAAAATCAATTACAAATGGATCAATATTCGATGCATGATGTCAACTCAATGCATTTACAATAATAACAAATCATCTTCAAGATGTGTCATGCTGATCTAGAATAGATATGCTTGCTGGTGCATAACTTGGACCTATTTGCTGGTAACAACAAATATGCAAACCCGATCAAACCAATGAACAAATCACTAAGACAAAGTGTCCAAACAATGTCTTCAACATAACCAAGTAGTTTCCAAGTCATTCCAAGTGTCGGTGAACAATATAACCTATCGATGAACCAAGTACCGGTGACTGTGCATAAGTCACTGACTTGTCGGTGAACATAACCAAATCTCCAAGTGCTAATAAGTGTTCACAAGAGTTGACATCAATGACAAAACCATATCAACATATCCAAAATACCAACAATCTCCCCTTTTGGCATTGATGGCAACACAAGATGGAAAATCCATCAAAGTGCCAAAACATAGATGCCAAACACCAAAAACCAACAATCTCCCAAAGAGATCATTAACCAGAAATAAAAATATAGATACAGAGAGTAATCAGTTTCTCCCAAAATAACAATCTCTCCCTCAAAGGATAATTGATTTTTCCATATCAATCTCTCCCCCTTTGACATCAAAAGACTAAGCAATACAAAAACCAGGTTCATACAAAATACCAACTACTCCCCCTAAGAAGTAGCTCTCCTCATCAAAGCCAAAACAAAAGATTTCTCTATTAATTCTGTCTGTTGATGACAAACATCAACTATCTAAGTCTCTATCGGTGGGGGTATAACCCCAAGTTGCTCTCTAAGATATTCAAAAGTCTCCTTAGGCAAAGGCTTAGTAAAAATATCTGCAATCTGCTCTTTAGTATTCACATAAACCAATTTCACTTCTTTTGCTTCAACATTCTCATTTAGAAAATTTAATTTGATACAAACATGTTTAGTTTTTGAGTGAAGTACCGGATTCTTAGATATATCAATTGCTGCCATATTATCAGAGAAAATTGTTATAGGTTCCATGCATTTTACCTTTGTTTCCTTCAACATTTGCTTAATCCATAATACCTATGTGCAATTAGTTGTTGCTGCAACATATTGTGATTCTGCTGTTGATAAAGATGTGTAGCTTTGTTTCTTGCTCAACCAAGAAATTAATCTGCTACATAGAAAAAATGCTCCACTGGTGGTGCTTTTTCTATCATCTACATCTCCTGCCCAATTTGCATCTGTCTATGCACATAAATCAAAGTTTTCATCTCTAAGATACCATAAGACAAGATTTGTAGTGCCTTGTAAGTACCAGAAAATCCTTTTTACTGTTGATTCATGATTTTATTTAGGATTACTCTGAAATCTTGAAACAATACATACTGCATTCATAATATCAAGTCTTGTTTGTGTCAAATATAGTAAACCTCCTATCATAGACTTGTACCTTGTCAGATTAATAGGTGTTGATTCATCCTTCAATGATAATTTATCAGTTGTAGTCATAGGTGTGCTTACTGGTTTAGAGTTTTCCATGACAAATTTCTTTAGTAATTCCTTCAAATACTTAGATTGACTCAAGAATATACCTTTATCAGCCTGTGAAATCTGTAATCCTAAAAAATTTTTTATCTCCCCAATCATAGACATTTCAAATTCTTCCTGCATATTTTTAGAAAAGTCTTTACATAATCAATCTTCTCCTCCAAAGATTATATCATCAACAAAAACTTCTATAGCCAAGATGTCATCATTAGTCACTTTGTAATATAAGTTGTTTTCATCATTACCTTTAGTGAAACCAATCTTCAAAAGATATTTATCCAATCTAGCGTACCAAGCTCTAGGAGCTTGCTTTAGCCCATACAAAACTTTCCTTAACCTACAAACCATATCTTTGTCATCTGTCAATGAAAATCCATCAGGTTGTTCAATATAAACTTCTTCTTCAAGATCACCATTTAGAAATGCACATTTAATATCCATTTGATATACTTTGTAGTTCTTGTGTGCTACAAAATCCAAGAATAATCTGACTGTCTCAATTCTAGCTACCGGTGCAAAGGTTTCATTATAGTCAACTCCTTCTTTTTGTGAATATCCCTTACACACTAGTCTTTCTTTATTTCTGATTACCTTACCATCTTCATTAAGTTTATTTCTGAATACCCATTTAGTTCCAATTACATTTTTGTCTTTAGGCCAGGGAACTAATGTCCATGTGTTATTATTTTCAATTTGTTCCAATTTATCTTCCATAACTTTAATCCATTATTTATCTTCACATGCCTCATTAACTGATGTTGGTTCACTTTGAGAAATAAGACATACCTCTTCATTTGCCAATCTTCCTCTAGTCATAACTTCTTGATACTTGTTCCCAATTATCTAATCTTCAGAGTGGTTCAATCTTACATACCGGGTTGTCTTTGCTTGCTACTTTTCCTCAGTGACTGTGAAATTTTCAGATGATGCCGGTGTGACTAGATCACCGTTCTATACCGGTGTACTCATTGTAGGTTCATTTGATATTATCTCTGTTGTCGGTTCAGAGTCCATGTACCTTGAATTTCCTCTAAACTGTTCATCAATCTTCACATTTACACTCTCAACAATTTTTTGCAATCTCTTGTTAAAACATCTATATGCCTTTCTCTTAGATGAATAACCAAAAAATATTCCTTCATAACATCTAGGATCAAATTTTCCAATATACTCATGTCTTCTAATATAGCATTTACTTCCAAATATGTTGAAATATTTAAGAGTAGGACTCATCTCTTCTAATATAGCCTTTGCTTCCAAATATTCTAAAATATTTAAGAGTAGGAGTATTACCAAACCATAGTTCATGAGGGGTCTTACCAGTTTCACCTTTGATGTGAACTTTGTTGAATGTGTAAACCGCTGTACTCACTACTTCTCTCCAATATACATGAGGTAGAATTTGTTCTAATAAGATACTTCTAGCTGCATCCAAAATACTTATGTTTTTCCTTTCCACAACTCCATTCTGCAGAGGTGTCTGGGTTGTTGATAATTGTCTTCTAATTCCATTTACTTCACATAATGTATTAAATTCCTTAGATGTGAATTCACCTCCTTGATCTGATCTCAGACATTTGATTTTCTTACCGGTTTCAATCTCTACCATCACCTTGAATAGCTTGAATTTCCCAAGAGCTTTTGATTTCTCCCTGAGAAAAGTAACCCAACACATTCTAGAATAGTCATCAACGATTAGCATAAAATACCTATCTCCTTGTAAACTTCTAGTTTTTACTGGACCACATAAATCAGTATGAATTAAGTCAAGAACATTATTGGATTTTTCTGGAATACTCTTAAAAGATGCTCTAACTTTCTTTCCAATTTGACATTCCTTACATACCGAATTGTGAGGTTTAACAATCTTAGGTAAATCCCTTACTACCTTAGTTGTAGTGATTTTCACAATGCAATCAAAATTTACATGACAAAGTCTCTTATGCCATAACCAACTTTCATCAATATGTGCAATCAAGCATGTTTTTTCACTGTTATTCAAATGAAAAATATTACCTCTGGTCTGATTATTAGTTGCAATTTCCAAACCAGTTCTGTTCATGATTTTGCATTTTCCATTCTTGAATTGTAACTGAAATCCTTTTTCAACTAATTGACCAACACTCAAAAGATTGTGCTTCAAGCCTTCAACATAGTAAACATTATCAGTATTGTGCTTACCATCAAAAGATATAGTACCTTTTCCTTTGATCAAACAAGCTTTATCATCTCCAAATCTCATTAGACCTTCATTGTATTCCTGAAAGGTTAAGAATTTAGTTTTATCACCAGTCATATGATGTGAACATCCTGAATCAATGATCCATTCATCCTTATGTTCAATTTTAGCTTCTAGGGCCTTCTCTAGTAGTTGAATAGTAGGTGTCAATTGATCTTTTGTTATAGCAACAAAACCCCATCCATTGTCTAGCGGTTCCTCATCAGAATCATCAGTGACTCCTTCATCAGCAAGGTAACAAGATTTGTCTCTATTCTTCTTAAATTTGTATCTCTGATATTCAAGGTTAGATTTGTATGTTCTTTTAGCTTCTTCTTTTAATCTTGGATGTCTATCAGGACACCTAGATGCCATGTGACAAATCTTATTTCAGTTAAAACATTTAAAGGGTGCTTTACCTTCATACGTACTTCCAATTGGACCTTTAGGCATTTTCCTTGCAAATAGTGCTTCAAGTTCTTCTAGTTCTTCATTTTCTCTCCTGCTTTCTTCAAGTTCTCTTGCATAAGAGGCTTTCCAATAAAAATTATCAAATGATGATGATGCCTTGAAAGCTAAATCTGTCTTTATAGTAGCAACAGGACCAAATTCCTCAAGTTCAAAAGCTGAAAGTTTTCCAACCAAAGTGTCTCTAGTTATTGATGTATTAGGCATTGTTCTCAATTCATTTATAGCAGTTACTTTCATTTTATATGCCGGTGGAAATTCTCTTAAAAGTTTTGAAACAATTTCATCTTCACTTAAGGTTCCTCCACAACATTATATACCCAAAACAATTTCATTTACTCTTTCCATAAAAGCAGAAATCCTTTTATCTTCTTCCATTTTCAGATTTTCATACCTGACCCAGAAGCATTCAAGTTTTAATTTTGATTGTGGAATCTCCTTCATTCAATGTTTTCAATTTGTCCCAAATAGCTTTAGCAGTAGATCTATCTGATAATCCCATGATTTGCTGATTTGACAATGTGCTCAAAAGTGCTTCTCTTGCTTTGCAATCATTTTCCTCATCTTTACCCCAAGTTGGTGGATTAAGTTGAACTTGAGTAGGAGCAACATAACCATTATTTGTAACCTCCCGTATGTCTTTTCCAATGCAATTCAAATGTGTCTCCATCCTGATCTTCCATATGCCATAGTTGGTTCCATCAAGTTTAGGACTGTCCTTCCTGAAATAGTTAGAAGACATTAGATCTCCTCAAGCTGTTAAACTTCTACAAAAAGAGGACTAGGCTCTGATACCAATTGTTAGATCCCAGAGACAACTAAGAGGGGGGGGGGGGGGCGTGAATCAGTTGTCTAATAAATTCAAACCAAAATCAACTTAACCAAAACTTAATGCTTAATACCGGTGAACCAAACTTAATGTTGGTAGATAGTTTATTAGTTAATTGTAGTACCGGTAAAGATTAATGCATGAAATGGAAAGACAATAACATCTACAACACATAACACAAATATTTGTATGTGGAAACCTTGTAAGGTGAAAAACCATGGTGGGAAACCTTGCCCACAATCAGATGATACTACTATAGATAGTATGTATGCACAATATGGAGTCTACACATGCAGAAAGGCCAATTGCCTAGAGCTCACTGCTCAATCACAAAATGGGAGTCACACTGACTACAATTGGATGGTTGAGTCCAATGATAATGTACTACTAAAAAAAGCATCTTCATATGCTGGATTCAATACCGGTTTAGCTTTGATATGCCTTCTTTAAACCTTCCTTCAATCTTGAATGATGTCTGTGTGTATAGCTCTGCTTATATTTGCATATACCTTATTACAATCCTTTTTTAATTCCTTTCCTATATATCTAAATCTCACAAATGAGATGTTACATTTATACCATAACCTAAGACCAATGAGTAGGTCAGCTCACTAAGAGATATTACAATAAAATCAATTATAAATGAATCAATATTTGATGCATGATGTCGGCTCAATGCATTTACAATAAACAAATCATCTTCAAGATGTGTCATGCGGATCTGGAATAGATATGCTTGCTGGTGCATAACTTGGACCTATTTGCCGGTAACAGCAAATATGCAAACCCGATCAAACCAATGAAAAAATCACCACGAGGAAGTGTACAAACAATGTCTTTGACATAGCCGAGTAGTTTCCAAGTCATTCCAAGTGTCAGTGAATAATATAACTTGCCGGTGAACCAAATACTAGTGACTGTGCATAAGTCACTGGCTTGCCGGTCAACATAACCAAATCTCAAAGTGCTGATAAGTGTTGAAAAGTGTTGACATCAATGACAAAACCATATCAACATATCCAAAATACCAACGTGATTGTATAGATACACTGCACCTAAGAAATTGTGATATGATTTCTAAGACCGACTTGAAATATAATTGTCTATATAATGACATTATGATGAATTATTTTGGATACATGATGAGAGATGATATGAGATTATTTGATGTGAAGATATAAGTGTTAATTTGTTGAGGGCATTGCAGAGTATTTTGGTGATGTAGTTTTGAGTGCGTAGAAGAGGATCTATTCAAGCAAGTTGTGCTACTTCTATATCACACCACCTACTGTTTTTTAATTATTACAGGAGTCAAATCCCCTAATCGGGTAACCTCTAACAAGCTTAATTGTACAAATCCTTTAACAAGGTGATCCATTAGTTTGGATTCATAAATACTCTACCAAGGCTACTCCTAGCAGGGTAATACCTTTAACAAGGTATAGCTCCTTAATAGGATTCGCTCCTAGCAGATCAGTTTTGTAGACCTTAACCGGTTAGCTACCTATTACTGTAGTTTGTTAACTTGTGAGTCTCATCTCACCATGGTTTTCCCCATTTGGGTTTTCCATGTATAAACACTTGTGTTATGATGGATGTTTTACTTTGTGTGGATGCTTAATATCATTTTGGAGTGCATGCATTGTGTTGAGAAAACTTGTTAAGTATATCTATCGGCCAGTGTTTAAAGTAGTATTGTTTTTGGTGTCACTGCTTCACCCCCCCTCTCAGTGCTTTATAAGTCTATCCATTGGTATCAGAGCCTAACTTATTTTAGGCTTAATCACTTGGAAGGAAACCCTAAAGCCATGATGGGGGATATGAGCTACTTTGAGATGGCTAGACTGCTTGAAGCTACTAAGGATGAGCTTGAAACCCCAAGGCTCACATTTAAGGCTTCACAAGTCAAAAGGAGAGAGATGACTGAACAAATATTGGGAATATCTGATAATAGTTCTTCAAATGAAGCCAACATTGATGCATTAGCTGAAGAAGTTGAAAAACTAAATGGTGAGAGGCTAAATCTCATAAGAGAGTTAGAAGCCCTAACTATCCGCATGAGTCATGAGCTCGAATCTAGGAGGGTAGCTGAAGATCTTGTCAAGAAAATAGATCATGAGATTGCTAAGATCAAATGAGAGAATGCAACCTTGCATGAGCATTGGCATGCTGAAAAAGAAGAAAAAGAGGCTTTCCAGCTAGATCTTGAAATGGAATCATCTATGAGAGAGACTCTTGCAAAACACAATGAAGATCTTACCAGAGGACTCACTGAAGCTAATGGAAAGATCAAAAAGTTCAAATAAAATTCTACCATTCTAGATGAGTAGATTCAATCACAAAGGATGAAAGGTGATACATCTGGACTAGGTTTTAACACATCTGAGAAAGGAGAGTCTTCCGATACAAAGAACAACATTCACAAGGACAAAACAGCTCCTAAAGCTAACAAGCCTACCGGTAAGAAAGTTTTTAAACTTGTTTGCTTTGTCTATCATAAACCTGGACATACTGCAAATGTGTGTAGAAAAAAACCCGATGGAAATACAAGCTACAATGCAAATAATAGGCAAGTATCTAAGAGATTTGAAGGTCATTGTTTCACATGCAAAATGTATGGACATAGATCAGTTGAATGTAGATATGGAGCAAATAATCCAATTTCTAACATGAATCCAAGACCTAATGGTAACTGGATGAGAACCTATGATAACCGGGGTAACATGAACTAGCAAAGATCCTATGTCAACCGGTTTAGTCCATTTGAGATGGAAAAGGTAACTAATGTCATTTGCACCATTTGTAACAATTATGGTCATGTGGTTATAAATTGCAGAAGGAGAACTGGAAGAGCCAATGCAGGACCTTGGAGATCATCTGGAATGGCCTACTATCATTGTCTTAAATCGAGACACATGGTGAAGTTATGTAGATCCAGAAAGAACAAATCGATTAATCATTCTAAAGATCAAAAAGGTAAGTAGAAGGTAAATGTTGAGGAAACCAGAGAACAGATTAATCGAATATGGAAAAAGAAGAGTGATGATATACCTGCAGAAGAAACTAATCCTTCACCCAGTTTTGAGAATCTTGCACCAGTGAACTAAGCCTTTCAACAAGACTAAGGGGAGCATAGTAGTAAATCTACTTCCGGACCCCTTGAAAGATGAGTGGTAAGAGAGTTTGAATTTTGAGTTATTATGTGTGAAATCTTGATATCTTTTGTCAATCATTTTCCAAAAGTCTATCAACCAGTTTTACACCTGTTAATATGGTATGCATCATTAAGTGGTGTATTAGGGTTTGTAACCCGAGTGGTCAAGCATTTAATGTAGTAGGTATAAAGGATAAAAGCAAGTTTTACCTGGTTATTTTACCCTAAATGCATTTGAGAGAGATTTCTTGAGAACATGCCGAGTGAAGAGAGAATTGTTATCTAGTTTGAGTTGAATTTGTGTTGCGATTGAAGTTGATTCGAAGATTAGTGGAGGTTGAACTAGTGTGCATTTGATAAATCTACTGATAATCAAGGCATCGCATGTGAATTGGGGTATTTCTTTGAAATCTCATTTCAAATATAGTTTATCTGAATGGCTTCATCATCTAAGCAAGTAGTGAGGCTAATGATAACATCAGAACCTATGGAGGTTGTGGAGTTGGAACAAATTGTGTCTTATAATGCTTTATATCAAGTTCTTGATGGTGTCATTATAAAAGGTGATTTGTCTAGCTACATAGATTGTAAAATTGAATATTTAGGATCATTGTCAATTTACTCAGTTGAAATCCCTTTGTGATAAGAGCAGAAAGATTCAACCCGAGTATATTAGGGTTTATGAGAAAGGTTTTCATAATGCAGCTTATTTTCTTGAGGGTTTTGAAGAGGAACACATCAGAATTATTCTTAGTCATGTTCATGGGGAAAATATGTATTTGGAAAGGACACACACTATAACCAAGGAGATTGTTCAAGCTGTAACTGGTTTTTGGTCAACCGGTGAAGTTCCTAAGTTGAGACAAATTTATAAAGAAACACTAACCACTTTGACTTCATCTACCTTTGATGGGCGTTCTTTTTCTGTTAATAATATTAAGGACCCAATGGTTAAATTGGCAACTATGGTTATAGGCTACCAGATATTCTATTCTAGTGGAATGAACAGTGTACCATCTGCAACAGTCCATACTGCCTATAAAATGATTGTTGAAAATGCAGATTATGACCTTTGTGAGGCTATAAGGAGTCAATTAATGTTGAATATATAGTCAATCAAGAAGGACAACAACCACAAGTTCAAATTTGGTCAGTTATTAATTGGTTTATTCTTTTACTTTCAAAATTTCCTACTAGGAATTGGTGATCTTGAATGGTCTAAAGACCTATCTGTAATTGCTCAGATCAAGAACAACATTAAGGTTGTTAAGAACACTTTATCGGTTGCAATGAACATATATTTTAATGAATTTTAGAAGAAAATGAGTATGAGGGTAAGACTACCTTAGGATGTGGTGAAAAACATTGCTAAGGACATTATTTTCATAGTCACCACTTATTTCTATCTGATGGAAGCTATTAAACCTAGAGAAAATGAAATGGAAGACATGAGATATGAAGTCAATTATGACTTACTGATTTGTTATGCCAATGACCTGTTGGCATCTCTAGTGGACAAGAAGAAGAAAATACTGGATACTGTTGAGGAGCAAACTGCAAAAGATGAAACTAATAGTGGTAAAGGAAAGAAGAAGAAGAAGAAGGTTGAGCAAGCACCTCCAGTGTCAAAAAGTACTAGAGTGACACGAAGTGTCCAAACTATAAAGGAACCAGCACCTAAGGCATACATAAAGAAGTAGACTGCAACAAAGGAAAGAGGTCAGCAACTAATTCTTCAAGTAGAATCTGATTATATTGATACTAAGGAGGAACCCAAGAAAATGAAAGCAATTGGTAAAATAACTAAACCAGTGAAAGAAGTGCCAAAGGTAACTGTTCCTATCAATGCCTTATCTTACAAGCCGATGACTGAATTTGAGAGAATGGTAAAGACTTTGGGAAGGAATAGATTTGATAATGTCAATTAATGTTTTGATTCATTTGATGAAGATCAGAAGGAACAAATTGTTCAATATGTAATCAGCAATTTGTGTCATTACAAATGATTACCACATGATCTTAAGAAGGATATTTCTGATTATTTATATACTATTCTTTTGAATAAATGGGAAGAAGCTGTCAAGAAAGAAAAACAAATTATTGATAATGTGTTTATGGAATATTTTCCTTATTTGTTAGAAGATGAGTTAATTGCATTGCTTGATAAACACAAAGCTCAATTTTCTTTTAAGTCAAGGAGATTGAAGATACTTAGTGGGAAGATGCAACCTATTGAAGTTGATACTCATTAGATAGTGAAGGAAATTCAGAATATGTGTAAATTGATAGAGTCCGAATAGGATAATGAGCAAGATACTATGGATTTACCGAAAATGGATGAGGAAGATATAGTGCAAGATGATATTGTCTATCCTATCAAGAAGAAGGATGAAAATACTTCCCAACTAGTAATTTTTGTTGATGATATACAGGACATAATAGATCTATTTGGAAACATCATTGCACTAGATATGTAGCCACCTGAAATTACTGATTCACAGGTTAATACAATGGAGATACTAGCAACTCAACCAAGTGTGGATATTCCACACCCACCAGTAAATGATCAACCATTGAAGCCCCAACTCCCACCATTTTAAGGAGAAAGAACAAAAAGAAGAGAAAATTGAGAAGGAGAAATTTGTTGAACTAGAAAAGGCATTAGTCAAATAGCAGAATGATGATGATGATAATGATGACTCATTTGACATCAAAGGGCCTATAAATGTTGATAATATGAGTGCATCAGAATTAATGGAGTTTGAAAATGTGATGCAATCAAGAGAAAAATAGAAGATGCTTAAGGAAGAGAGAATGGAAGCTGAAACAATTCAAAATGTTGTAGACATTTTGTCAAGCCTTCTACCAGAAACTGCAATAGGGAACTTGTCAACTCCCATTAGCAAGCTTGGTCAGTTGGTTGTTGATGCCTCTGATCAAGGAGAATTACCCTATCGCTGAATAAAGATCTGTTAAGAAAAGATATTGAAACAGGAGGGAAAATTCTGGCATTTACATCCAATGTTTCATTTTTTTATACTGATATCAATCAAAGGCGAATAGAGACTGAGAAAGAACTGGAAAAGATATGTAATGCTTACATACCTTTACAGGACTTAATCTTAGCTTTTGGCAAATCTGTGGATGATTTACAACACAGGTTAGATATCTATGATTGTGAATAGGAAAAAAGTCTCTGATCCCTAAAGGATTTGAAGAATCTACTCAAACCAAAAGTGGACATGTTATAAAGAGCATTCAAGGATGTAGAAGCAATTTTGGCTATTCTAGAGATGTGTACACTTGATTCAATGGAAAAATTTTGTAAATAGGTCATGACTACAATAGAGATCACCGAAACCTTGTTGGAGACATGGGAAAATGATTTTTCTCAATTGAAGCATACTTTTAGTGACAATTTTCTGAGAATTGCAATGAATACTCCATGATTTAGATTTTCAAATTTTTGTATATGTAAACATTTTGATACAATTTTGCTATATATCTATATATTTTACTTTTCAATTTTGCATTGTTGTCAAAGGGGGAGTAGTAATATGTATGTGTGTTGTGAAAATTTTGTACATATTAAGGGGGAGCATGTATTGTGATATGCATGGTATATTTTTTTTGTAAGCACACTTAGTTGTATAGTTTGAAAATTTTCTAAGTGTTGCCATCAATGCCAAAGGGGGAGATTGTTGGATTGATGATGATTGTAATGAATGAATTCATGTTGTCATTGATGGAACATGTACACACACATACATTCACATTGTCTACTGGTATTACTTTTAAAGATTACTTGTATTGCAACCGGTATTGAAAGCTTAGCTTATGATGGTATCAATCTGGTACATGGTGACAACCAGTAGATGCAGGAAATAACTTGACATCAACTAGAATATCTAGCAGAGATTATCTAAGAAGCAATGGAGGACAATCGGTTTACATGTTGATAGTGGTTAACTCCAACCAGTATCGGTGTTCTAACTGGTATTCACTATTTGTGTGATGAGTTATCACTGGTCATGATGAGTTATCCTAACCGAAAAATTTTGACCATAATTTGTGATGAGTTATGTTTGATTGTCCAGATACACTGCACCTGGGAAATTGTTATATGATTCCTAAGGCCGACATGAAATCTAAATGTCTATATAATCACATTATGATGAACTATTTTGGATACATGATGAGAGATGATATGAGATGATTTGATGCGAAGGTAGAAGTGTTAAGTTGTTGAGGGCATTACAGAGTATGTTGGTCATGCAGTTTTGAGTGTGCAAAAGAGGATCTATTCAAGCAAGTTGTGCTACTTCTATATCACACCACCTGTTGTTTTCTAATCATTACACTAGTCAAATCCCCTAACCGGGTAAGCTCTAACAAGCTTCATTGTGCAAATCCTTTAACAAGGTGATCCTTTAATATCATTTTAGATTGAATGCATAGTATTGAGAAAACTTGTTAAGTATATCTACCGGTTAGTGTTTAAAGTAGTATTGTTTTTGGTGTCACTGATTCACCCCCCCCTCTCAGTGCTTTATAAGTCTATTAGATTATGAAAGCCAACAAGATCTTCCATATGATTTCTCACAATTTCTATCAATCTCCCAATCTCCTGCATGGCTCTCTCTGATATCTAATTCACCAAAACCAAGAGGGAGAAAACCAAAATCAGCCAAATTGAAAGAGGAAATAGCAACTGGCATTTAGTCCACTTTAGATGGTAAATTCACTATCATTAAAAGGCAAAGGAGGAAATGTTGCCCTCCTCATCCTCAATGAGAATCATTTCATGGAATGTTAGAGGCATTAATGCCTCTGACAAAAGAAATTGAATTAAGATCCAACTTGATTTGTCAGTAGCTGATATCATTATATTACAAGAAACCAAAACTTCTCAGGATACATTCCAGAACACTATTCAAAAGTGGATAAAATGGAAATCATTACATGTCCTGACCTAGGGAGCCTCGAGGGGGCTTATAGTCTATGGAACCCTAAAACAGTTAATGCAAAAATCGTAACCACAGGGAACAATTGGCAGCTATTGAATATTCAAAACTTTGATATGTCTTTCATGCTATTTAATGTTTATGGACCCACTAGTACACTTGACAAAAAGAGGCTTTGGAATACAATAGCAGTACCCATCAATTAGTATGCAGATCACAACATTATTTTGGGAGGTGAATTCAATGGTATTGTCTCCCTCCAAGAAAAATGAGGGGGTATTTGTCCTCCAATAAGGACTATTGAAGATTTTGTGGGTTTTATCTTCGATAATGCATTGACAGATATAGTGCCAAAAAAGGGTTTTCTTACATGGACAAATAGGAAAAAGAACTTTTCATAAATAGCTGAGAGATTGGATAGATTTCTCATTTCTCAACAATTGTTGGTACAAAATTTCCAATTTGAATCAAAGATTCTCCCTCTTATCTACTCATACCACTTTGCCATTTCACTGAATATCTCTCCAAAGACTTCACCTTTTGTTCATCAAGATTTGTTCAAATTCAAAAGGATGTGGTTCAGACATCCTCATTTTCTCCCCCTACTTCGTCAATGGTGGGTGGGTGCACCATTTCATAATGGGAATAAAATGCTCCAATTCTACAAGAAAATGCAGTATGTTAAATCTCAAATTAAAGTATGGAATGCTACAGTTTTTAAGAATATTTTCTAGGAAAAAGATAAGGTGGAAAAAGAGCTAGCATAAATTCAGGATCGTACCATTATGCAAGGCATGGATAATGCCACTTATGAGAAGAAAAAACATCTACAGACAACATGGGAAGAGCTATGTAAGAGAGAGGAAGTCTATTGGAGGCAGAAGTCTAGGGAACTCTGGTTGAAAGAAGAAGATAGGAATACGAAATTCTTTTATGCATCAGCTAAAGGAAAAAGAGTGGCCTCCTCAATATTTGAGATTAATGATGCTATTCCAGGTACTAAGTTAACAAAACCTCGGGAAATTCAAGATGAAGGAGTGAAATTTTTTAAAAGTTTGCTTGCTCCTCCCCTTAGTAACACACAACCAACATCTAATGAACAAGAAGTATTAGATGTTATTCAAAATATCATCTCCTAATGTGAAAATGAGGATCTCATGAAACCTTTCACTCTTGAAGAATTTCGTGGAGTGGTGTTTTCACTTGCCCCGGATAAAGGCTCGGGCCCTAATGGGTATATGGCCCTTTTCTTTTAAAAATGTTGGGATGTCATAGGGTTTGATTTGTTGGTAGCACTTGAAGAGTCAAGAAGAAATGTTTCAATGCTGAAGATGTTAAATGTTATCAATGTAGCAATTCTACCCAAAATTAGAGTACCAAAAACTTTTGCAAATTTTAGGCCTGTATCCTTGTCTAATACCATTTATAAAATTCTCACTAAGGTTATCTATAGAAGATTACAAAAACTCATTCCAAAAAATATATCACTTGAACAAGGGGGCTTTGTCCCTAGGAGGGAAACTGTCGAAGGAGCATTAGTTGCACATGAAGTTCTCCACTCTGTCCAAACTGCCCAAATTCCATTTTTTTTTACTAAGCTCGATATGATGAAGGCCTATGATAGGGTAAATTGGAGTTTCCTCTTAAAAGTTCTCCACAAATTTGGAATCTTTGATAAATGGTGTAAGTGGATTAGAGCAAGTATTTCAGGAGCATTCTTCTCAATCATTATCAATGGGACACCTTTAGGTTTCTTTGCAGCTACTCAAGGTGTTAGACAAGGAGACCCACTATCCCCTTTCTTGTTCATCATCATGGCATAAGCGCTTAGTAGATTAATCAAAGTTAATAATGAAAAGGGCACTTGGCAGGGTATTCTCATTCCCAATACTCCCATTTCAGTCACACACACACACTCTTTGCGGATGACACTCTTCTATATGCAAAATCCAATATAGCAGAGGCTAATCAGATTATGAAAGTTTTGGAATCCTACACATCAGTTTCAGGTCAGCAAATTAATGTTCAGAAATCAAAGGTATTTATCTTCAACACAAAACCTGCAGTTAGCAGAAAGATAATTAAAATTTTAGGATTCAAACTAGAATATTTACCTTGCTCGTACCTAAGTAATCCTTTCTTCATGGGAGCTAATAAATCATCTTATTGGGAAAATGTGCTTGAAAGGATTAAATTGAGAATTTCAGCTTGGCAAGTCAGATGGTTGTCTCTCTCAGGCTGCATCCTTCTTATTAAAATTATTTTGGCCTCCATACCTAATTACTACATCTTTGTCCTTAAGGCTCCAAAATCAGTTGTCATGAGGATCCAAAAAATTATCAAAAGCTTTTTATGGGAGGGTAATATTTCACAAGAAAAGAAAATTCGATTAATCTCACTCACCAATATGTCACATGGAAAGGCGGTGGGAGAAGTAGAACTGCATGATCTCACCAAATGAAATAAAGCATTTGGAGGTAAATTGATATGGAAAATTTACTCCAAGCCTAATGCAAAATGGTGTCAAATCATGCAAGTGAAGTATCTAGACTCTTCAAACCTGCTGAGAATCCTCACCATTGCTAATCCTCCAAGTGGATCTACAATGTGGAACTTTATGATGTCCTCCAGAGAATTGGTAGCCATGTATATTTCTTGGCAAGTTAATAATGGGGAGTCAATTCATTTATGAAATGACTCATGAAATGTACACCCTCCATTAGCACAATGTCAACATCTAGAAGAAATAATTCCTATTCTCACTCATGTATGGGGTGAGAAACTCATTGACTATATCGATGGAATTGAATTACATTCAGAAAAAGCCATCTGGAAAGATTTTTCATATATTATCACTGATATTAATCAAAAGCAGATGTTACAAAACTTTTTGGATCAAAGGATGTATTCCTCTCAGATAAATCAGATAAATTTTTTTGGGCTCCTTCCAAACAAGGTTTATTTTCAGTTAAAAATGGATATTCAGCTTTACAACATATTATGGAACAATAGCAGAAGCAAAGAGATTTTAAATTTTGTTGGAATAAAAAGGTTTTGCCTAAAGTAGGTTTCTTCTCTTGGTTGGCAATTCAAAACAAAATCTTAACTAGTGATAGACTAGTCAAGCTGCAAATTTTGCAACCATTTCTCTGTGTTCTGTGTAATAAGGAAAGTGAAATAGATGCCCATTTATTTGTTCAGTGTCCATTTTATCAACAGTGTTGGATATTCATTTTGAATAGATTGCAAACTTATTTGCCTTTGCCAAACACACTTTAGGATTTGTTTCAATCCTGGCCTACTATGTTTACCTCCTCCACCTTTTCTTGTATTTGGCACATCATTCCAACATCAGTCATTTGGTCCATCTGGTGGGAAAGAAATAAAAGAGTTTCTAGGAAAGTGTCTTTGTCTATTGATAAAGTTTTGTAATTCATTGGAAAATTAGTTTCAGACCTAGTTAATGTTCATGTCCAATCCCATTTTAACATTTCTTCACTATTTTCATCTTGTGATTCTTCCATTATCAGGAATTGGAAGAACATTTTATCACCATCTAACTCCAACTTGTCATCTTCTAATAAATTGATTAAGGTTGATAGATCTAACATTTCATCACAACCCCCTCATCAAGATTTTGTCAAAATTAACTTCAATGGTGCATCAAGAGGGAACCCAGGTGACTCAGGAGCTAGAGTTTGTATTAGGGATCATATGGGCAATTTAAAAGAATTCAGATCTTTTGTATTGCCTCCAGGAACTAATAATATGGTAGAGGTGCAAGCGTTATTGGAAGGATTGATCCTCGCAAAGAAATTGGGTTACCTAAAAGTTCATGTTGAAGGGGACTCCTCTCTAATTATTAATGCCTGCATACAGAGGAAAACATTAAATTGGAGCATCAACTATATATTCTCGGACAAGTTTGGTCTCTGCTAGATTTATTCAAAGAATTTCGTATTCTGTATACTTACAGGGTGTTAGATACTTGATTAGTCCCAAAGACACTAAGAGGGGGGGTGAATCAGTGTCTAACCGATTAACCAAATATTTAAACTTGTTTGTAACTTTATAACCCAAATTAATGTACAAATAAACAAGCAATAAAGCAATAAAGAGAAATAAGAGAGACATCATCAATGCACACCATAACACAAGATATTTTGGTGAGGAAACCTGGTAGGGGAAAAACCTCGGTGGGATTTGTGACCCACAATATTTACTCACTGGCCAATATGAATAAATATTATTGATACAATAGGGACCTGCACATGCAAGAAGGCCAACAACCTAGAGCTCACTGCTCAATCACAAAATAGGAGTCTCACTGACTACAAAATTGGATGATTAAATCCAATGACAATGTACTACTCAGTATAGCATCTATAATGCTAGATTCAGTATCGGTTTAGGCTCTGTCAAATACCTCTGCCATAAACCTTTCTTTGCTCTGCTCTGCTCTTATTCGTTCATCAAAAATATCACATTAAAATGCATATATAGATATTTGCTCATAAATATCACTTGCATTACCTAATTACATTCCATCTAGATACTTACAAAATGACCTATAAGATCTCATACATATATGAGTATTTACAATACATCATGTCGGCTACAAATAATTAATTACATTACAATATAAGTTGCATAAACAAAACTTTATCTTATGTTAGCCTGAGTACCGATATGATTCATTACCAGTGTAAACTGGATGCTGGTGTGAATGAACTTGTGTAGCTGCTAGTGCTGGTATGCGAAGTCTATTACCGGTATAATCAATAGAATCCTATAGAACTCTATTACCAGTTGGTTGCCATCAATGACACCATCAACCATTCTCATCTGAGTGTGTAATTCCAACACATGGAAGGTAATAAGATGGTGGATATACTTGCAAACATGGGTTGTGATGGTCTTCAAGTTGAATCGATCAAGGACGATCATGAGTTAAAGAATTTTCCACAATTAAAAAACATTCTATGCGATGAGATTTCGTGTGTGATGAGACATGGTAACCATCATGGTTAATCACTTAAATGTAATTTAACTTCACTTGTAGGAATGATTTTGAATCAGGGTGAATTAATCGCTTAGCACAACCACATGTACAAAATGTATTAAATGAGTCCCTTGCCATCTTTGCGCACATGACTACATCCTTGACACGTGTGAGATGTAATCCGATAACACCTCTTTCATGGTTTAGTAAAGTTCTCACATGTGAATTCTACCAAGAAGGAAGAGTTCATAATTATAACATAGATGGATGGGCCGACTACTAAACATCACTTCCTCCACCTATAAGGCATTCTTCCCTCGCAAGCTAAACTAGCTTGTGCATAACACAGGTTGTGAAGAAGGAAAATAGATAGAACTCCAGATTTAACCGTTGGATCTGGCTGAAATGTGGAGAGAACTTGTGTAACTTAGTAATATAAATTCTTACGGAAGCGATTTTCTTTAAGATCAATATTTAAACAGTTATTGATGATTGTTTGTTATAGTTCATGGTGAAAAACAGACTAGTGAAAGCAACAATAGTCCAGTTGCAACATTTTGTGTGGTCATATGAGGAATAATAATGAAGAAAGGATATATGTGTTAGAAAGGTCTCTGAATCCTCTTTCCATTTCTTTTTGTCTTACTTAATTTGGTTAAGAATTGAATAATTTATGATATTTTTGGTGAAAACAATTTTTAAAGGATGAAACCCTGAACTAGGGTATTCCATGGCAATAAAGAATGTGTTCTCTCATGTTATGGTGAATGTTATGATCTGGAATGTTGAATAAAGGTCTGTAGGGATGTGTTATAACCTTTGAAATTGGTTTGGAGTTGAGACGAGTGGTCGATCTTTTTATATCCCTCTTGATTCAAGTTGAAGGTCTTGTATTATTTTTGGGTCTGCAATACCCTTGAATGAAGGTTTTTATGGTTTGTGACAGATGCTTTGCATCATTAGGGCTCGCTGACTTCAATGGAAGGAAGATTGCAAATAGAATCTACTTGCACAACATGTTGCATAGAGCACATGGAGTATTCTCCATGCAACTACAGAGTCTTCTTAGCAGTGGAAGAGTGGGAGAGACCCTTCACGGAGCTCATTACAAATGATTTTCTGGGATAAGTATTCCAAATTCCATCTTACTAGATCAGGAGGAGCGTCAATCGGGTGATTGGTGAAGAAATCTTATTCCCTTAGGAAAGACGAGCCATCTCCCCTTCACATCTTATCTCTATTTTCTTGTCAAATGCTTTTGACTTGCTCCAATCCCTTTCAGTGCTTGAGTTAATTGCTACCAAAGTTGTCAAGCACGAATTTTTGCCTGGTAATAAACTTCTCCTTGCAGCCCAAAGATATGATTTGTGGGAGGGTAATGCCCACATTGGAGGCATTTTCTTGCGACATTTCCTCCTATCCAGACATGTCTTTGTGTCAATTTATGATTACATTAAACATACACTGAAGATGCAGAAGTTTTCTTATATCCAAAGTGCTCTGGATAGAAACCGTAGGGAATTAGGGCAGGAATTGGTTACTTTGGTTAATAAAAAGTTGAACACCCAGTTCATTTTTTTGAATGTCGAACCTCTCGAGGTGAATCCACCCTTGCAACTGGTAGTGCTGGATTTGAATGTTGCCTTAGGGTCTGTGCTATCGTAGGGCTCCAATGAAGTCATAGGGTCAGCTCAAATTCCACCCATAATCGACAAGGGTATGGTGCAAGAACATCAAGATGAAAACGTCTAGCTGATACATGAGTAAAGTAGAGGGTAGATTCCGTACCTATTTTGATGAGCATAACTATGGACGTCGAATGGCTCTCCATTTTCAAAAACTGTTGAGGATGGTTAGGTTGCGAAATTATAAGCCTACGTGCAATATTAACTATCCCAGGTAACAGGAGTTGGTCTCTTCATTTATTTCCACTAGTTCAATATAACTGGTAGTAGAGACATTTCAAGTATTCTTTATTTAATGTTTTGTTTTACTAAAGTCTACATGTAAAATTTTTATGTTTATAATTTATACAAATAATTTTTTGATCATATGATTGGCTTAATTCATTTGGATCTTATACATGAAATTTTCCAATTGTAAAATAAGAACACAAAATATGTTTTGTGGAAAAATAAGATGACTTTCTATAGGCCTGTCATTATGCAGAAATAACATAACTTCGTACAGGCTTACCTTAATAAATGAATGATCACATAGTGCTTGTACGAGATTTTTTTAAAATATTGCATGATAATTTATAGATCTATTTAATATTTTTTTAATTGTAGAAATGATCTTTATTTTACTTAAAGTTAATTTTGTCAATTCACATTGACTATTTCTATTTCTAAAATTATATAACTTGAAATTTATGATTTCACTTTGCTTTACTAATAGACTAATAATTAACTAATAAAACATAATAATAGTTAAAAAAATTAAAGTTAATAATAATATTAATACTTAACTAATGGTAGACATCTAAAGATTTGGGTTGGAGGACTTACATCTTGATTGAACATTCTAGAACAATTGTGTCAAACATTTACTCATCCAACTAAGAATTCCATTAAATAAAAACCCACATAAAAAAGATTTAGTTAGGAGAAATCAAATCTTTACCCAATTGTTTTACATGATTATGCAAAAATTCTATTTTTGTCAAGTGGCATGCATAATTATAATAAAAAATTTACCTAAACAAGGGAATTAAAAATCTCAATTGGCATCAAGAAGGATATACAGTGTTTAAATAACATCACAAGCACAACATTCGACTTACAATATATTCACTTAACCATGTGTTTAACTTTTCTCATTTCTAATTAGGACACCATAATTTAACATTTGTATGATTATATAGAATTAATAATGAACATGGGGAATCTAAGCCTCAACAATGCCATGCTCCTATTATGCAACTGTCATTCTACATTTTATATATACCATGCAATGCAAGAGAGATCCTAGTTTTAGGAATTAATAATGCAAGGTTCACTAAGCATGCAAAACATACAATATATAGTATATAAATCTCTAATTATGATACAAAAATTTCATGGATCATTAACATCCATTTTCTAATAATTATTATTACCATCACCATGCTTATGACCCTAACTGCTCTCTTTTATTTGAGAATTTTACTTTATGCAATTTGATACCCTATAACCTATAATTAGGGGACTTAGGTCCTTTTCCCAAAGATTAATCCCAATCAACATCCTTCTTAGACATATACAATATCAATTGACATAGAACATGGACTCAAACAAATTCAAGGCACAATGCACTCTTAGACAAGCATTTTCATTAATTACACCAAGAGAGGGGGGTTGTATTTTCAAATCAAAGAAGGCACAAAGAGAAAGATCCTATTACACAAGATTAACTACCTACATTAAATAGAGACCAATTTATGATTCTTTCAATGCATCACCTCATTTTTTTGTTCAAGCAGAAGGGAAACATCATTTCTAACATAGTAAGGCACAAGTATATGGTTCTATTACCCCATCTTTACCATATTTATTGTTCTTTCCTATATTAGGAATATGAACATAATTTAACTAACAAAAGAACATATTATTCATATACACATGCATCTATCACATGGGAATATGCAATATTCAGTAGAATTTAGTAAGATAATTTATTTTTTCTTAGTTACCATTTTTATAACCTTAATACACCAAGAACTATGAAAGAAATTTAGGGCCTCATAGGGTCATTTAAAAATCATTTGAAATAAATAAGGAAAAAAAAAAGGGGGAATACACATAAACAAACACTTCTTGGCAACCTAAAAGGTCCAATTAACCTCCAAATAATCATCAATCAAGAAACCAAGAAATGACAATTTAGGCACTACACATGTTCTACAACCCACAAGCATAATAAGGCCCTAACATGCCCACATCCAACAAAAGGATGTAAGAGTTTGGTCACTTTCAATCTTGCAAGACTCTTTACCAAGGTCATCACTTATATCCTATTGAGTATGTCAAGTCCAAGTAGGCATCCTTCCTCCTCAAAAATAAGACATGGGTTGGTAAACTCAACCCTCAAAAATTCAATGCTACTTAGACACATACAATGAGAATTTATGCATCTATCTCGAAACAAAAAGAACTCAAAAAATTAGATCAATCAAATCACAACCACATGGGAAACAAAAATAGCTATATCTATCCCATTGCTACAACATGGGCTTTGATACTAGATGTAATGCCTTGTTTGAAGGCCTAAGGCAAAACCTAATAGAACAATATTTTTTAGAAACACAAGAATCACAACACTAAAGATATGACAAAACATGTCACACTTGCATGACAACGTGCACACCAATGTTACAAGGAACACTACAAAATAAATGAAATTAAAATAATAATGACATCTCTACTAAGTAAGAAAGGAGGCATTAATGAGAGACTAAAAAAACATGGGACAACTCACCATGATAAACAAAATATAGAATGACACTTCGATGATGATTGTGTACTAACCCACAATTTTGTTCTCTCACAAACCACACACAAGGATGGGATGAGAGAATCATCAACCTTTGATCCAAATCAAATTATTTTTAACAACAAACTCAAAAACCAATGCTGACAAAGGGATGCTTAGGAGCCTACATTTGTCTACTAGATGACTTCATAGATTTCTAAGAAAAGGAATAGGACAAGAGTACAATCTCCTTAGTTCATGCAAAAAGACCAAAGACAAATCTCACACCTAGAGGCCAACCAACTCAAGAGATTGCATAACCAAGAGGTACAAACTCTCCCCCAAAAAGAAGGATGACAAGTCATTTCAGAGAGACTACATGCTTCCCAAGGCAAGGAGATGCCCTAATTCTTAACACAAGACACTCATCAACATCATGAAAGCTTGGGAAGGCTCTAAGGACCAATGGGAACAACTTTCATACAAAAGGTCACCCTAAGAAATCCTCAACAAAATCTTATTGACAATAAAGTATAAAATTGGGTTGTTACAGAAAACTAACACTTAGAAGGGACACTAATTCCCAAGCGAGACACTAGCACATAGTGTTGGATTCCTAGTTTGGCAATAGTGTCTAGTTCTAGTGGTGGGGTCTTATCTGGGTGTTGTAGTTCAATTTGGGCACTCTAGTTCTACTTCAGCAATGGTATCTTGGGCAGTGAGCAATATAGAGCTAGGGATTGATCATTGGGAAACCCCAAGTATAGAGGACACACCCACAAATAAATGACAAAACTTGAACTTGAGGAGGAAATAAGAAAATGACTCCCCAAGTAGACACCACAATAATATGAAAGGAGAGGATGAGAAGTTGTGTAACAACCCCATAGACACTCCTAACTCTTTCCCTAAGTTCAAAGAAGCAATTTGCAACAAATATGACACTTTATGGCTTTTACAAGGCTATATAAGATGGTACAAGAGGTTAAATTTGACCCAAAAACTTGACAAGATCCTAGGAAAGAGCATCTAGGACCAAGGCAAGGACATAGTGGGTACACAAAACTACCCAAGACAATTCCAAGATGTATTAGATTCATTTTAGATCCAAATTAAAACATTCATCAACTCATTTTATCCAATATCATGAAAAATTAAAAGGCATACATGAAGGAACACATGCTCAATACCAACATTGATACATGTAAAAGCATTGATACAATTCCTACCACATATGTAGCATGATAACAATCCATCCAATAAGGATGTCCAATAAACATTTCAATTAGAAGATGATATGACTCAAATATCCTCAATTACACTTTTTACATATGAATGGAATTAAGTACATAAAGAAAATGCAAGAAGGAGATAGTCCTAGGAGCCAACTCAATCCATGAACCTCGAAACTCAAGTCTTCAATAGTGGTTTCCTTTCCACCGTACCAAGTGGAATCCAAAGATCAACTTGCACTGTACTAGAACAAGGCCCAAACACACACACACACACACACACACACACACACACACACACACACACACACACACACACACACACACACACACACACACACACAATATACATAATGAGAGGGGTGCACATGCATGCTAGTCACAAAGTATACATAGCATCCAAATAGACATTTATAGAAGAGAGATAATTTAAAATCCCAAAAGACAAGGGAGAAGTCAGTGATCTAGATTTAGAGACTCTACACAATCTTGTGGAATTAAGCTTTGTACCAATCCACTGCAATTTAAGAGATAAATATTTGATCTATAGTTTTATTTATACGTGTAATATCTTACTATTGGGTATGGAAAATAGGTTTGAAATTTGAATAAGTGAAGATTAAAATTGGAATAGCTCAAACTTTACTGTGGATTGAATATTTATATTTATTTTTATTTTTTATTTCTTTTATTATTGGAAGGATGGCATTGTAGTATTTTTTTGTATAAAATAGATAGGAGCGATCTAGGAGTATATTATACTATTGAAAAATAGGGAGAATAGAAGTTACTACTATTTCATAGATAGAGAATTGAGAATTAGTCCCAATATTTAATAAAATGTTAAAATGGTATTATTCTAGTTGAAACATTATACATTATTATAGATGAATTGAATTGTAAGCCTTATAGAAGATTAGTAAGATTGGGAAAATAGCACAGAGAATGCATAACCATCTTGATGTCTACTATCATTACCCATCTCTTTTTTTTGAAAGTTAGATATATCTTCTTAAATTTTTGTAGGTAAATGATTCAGATAGATTAATTCAACCCAATGGGATAACATGATATATGTATAAGTGGTATGATTTCATTAAGATGTAAATAATAAGTATCAAGATACAAATTATAAGTGTATAATCTAATTTGAATCTATTATAAACCAATTAATAAGTTTCCCACTAGCAATGTTAAATCAATTATCCTTCATTCTTAAGTAAATGATTTAAACATTTTTTGTGTATGCAATGTCTATTCTTGAATATTATATAGTAAGTTAAGAAGTTGATATTTATACTCGGTGTTCAATCTATAATAATCTTAGTATAACATAGACCCAAAAGTCATTTACCTTAGGATTCAACATTTGAGTATATACAATCCTTTCTGAACATGAGGTTAAAATAATATTTGCAGGTAGGTTAAAATGCTTATGCATAGAAGTGGATAGATTTGTTAGAATTAATTGTCAAAGGTATTTTTGGCTTATCCCTTTTAGTGGGAGATGATTTTTTCTAAATTCAAGTTGTTAGATGAGATGTTGACATATGTTTCATTTCTTAAAAACCCTTGAAATAGATATTGTGAAAAACATTTTTTTTATATAACAATAGAAGATGATTTACTTTTAATTTCTAAATGACTCATGTCTTACCAGTATGAAGTCATTTATGAACATTGTGTGTTGACTTGGACTTGCATTTCAATAGATGGGTATGATATATGCATGTGTGTGATCTTATATGTGTGTGAAAGATGTACCCCCCTATAGAATTGGTTACCATATAAGAATGTTATTGAAATCTTGGTTGGTTTATATGAGTACCTCAAAATAATTATGAATGAAGTTACATTCAAAACTTGGATATGCCTAGACTATTGCACTTGTATGTACTTATGTGCTCCTATATTATATGTATTCTTTTATGAGAATATATGCTTCTTGTGCTCTTGTATGCATGTTTACAAGGTGTATTCTTGTGGTCTGAGATAAATTCATGTCATGTTCACCTCTTGAAATAAATTATATGAAATTGAGATCTTGGAATGATTTTAGATAGTCAAGCAAGGTTTGTTGCTTTTATCTTTACATGTATGTTATATGCTCCTTGTGTGACCTTGATATCATTGCGTTAGTGTTGAAATGTGGATATTTTATGTTACACAAATTCCATTACTCTTTCCAGTATCACATTGCTAGTCTTCCTTGTGTTGGGCTGGGTATCTTTCATGTCATGAAAGATTCTGGGGAAGTGTAACTACTTCATGGTAGGGTGGAAACGCGCTCCAAAAATGTACTCACCCGTGATGTGGACATTCATCATGTTTTGGTCCTCATAAATTTATTGTATTCAACCTTATGGTCTATGGTAAAGGTATATGTTTCACTTCTTTTACTCTTGTTATTGTTTGCTCACTTTAAGTTTATGTCAATATATGTAATTTTGTATCTCTATCCTTGTATATCTAGACACGTGGCAATGGTTTATTCTTATTTTGTGTATTTTTTTATCTATGTTATTTTAAATTTATGGTGGTCCTTACAACATTACTTCATACTTAGCAAACTTTGGCCTTTTCACTATTATCTCTGGAAATTCCATAGATTCTTTGATGCACTTAAAGGATCTATTGGCTACATTGCACCAAGTATAGATTTATTTTTATTGCATTGTACATTTCACTAGTTTTTTTGTTTATCTTATAAATCATTATATTCTTCAATGATTTGGGAGTAATTTATTCTTTTTTAATTGTTATTATAGAGTATGCAATGATTGGAAATCTTACTATGAAAGGAGATGTGTACAGTTATGGAGTTTTGATTTTAGAGTTGTTGATAAGGAAGAGAACAATAGACGATATATTCAGTGAAGGAATCAACCTACAAAAATGGATACAAATGCATTTTCCTAATAGAATCTTAGATGTGGTGGATAGTTTCCTACTTATAGATGCTCATGAATTAGATTCATCAATTGTAATGGAATGCCTTACTTAGTTTATACAAATTGGGTTGTTTTGCACAAGAGAGTCACCTCAAGAGTGACCTAATATGACAGAGATAGTTGATAGATTAAATACAGGGTGGCTGCAAGAAGTTGAGTCCCACTTTTGGGCAAAAACTGGAAGTATTTTCCCCATTTTAAAATTTTTTTGTTGATTAATGTCAAAATTTGAGTCACTTAGAGATTGAATCTCAAAAAAATTCAGTAATAGAAAATGTAGTGCTCAGAGTCTAATTTTCAAATATATAATTTATTTCAATACCCACATGGTAGAAATTTCTTTTTAGTAGGCATGTTTAAAAACCACTTTTTCAAAATGCATGTTTTAGGACCATACCACACGTGTACAACCACCATATTTTGACTAAATAAATAATTTTTGCAAATCGTTCTGGGAAAAGATACCTAAGACAACAAATATTGATGAGAATATTTTTTATTATTTTTTTATTGAATTTTTTTTTAATTAATTTTTAATTGACTATAAAGTACATTTTCAAAACATCTAGTGTACGGCCACCATAATTTGATGAAAATTTCATATTTAATTTTTTTTTTTAATCTTGAAAAGAATTGTATTTAGATTGATGTCATATAATTTATTTCCCAAATAACCTAAAAACAAAAAGGTTATTAAAGTTTTACTAAACCTCACTATTTTACATTTAGGTACCACTTTTGATTAATAAATAATGCAAAAATAGTAAAAATAATCATATCACTATGAAATTTACATTTTTGAAATCAGGAAAGTGAGAAATATAATGGGTTTTTGTTTCATCAAAAAATACAATCAGGAACACCTTCAAAAAATTATGGCAAGGCAGAAATCTAGTATTCCAGTGCCTTAGCCATTTTTTTCGAGGTCCAAGCATAGGCTTGGTCCCACCAAGCCTAACCTGAAGCCAAAACTAAGGTATAGGTGTGTTTCCCACTCCATCTTTTATGAAACGGGCACCCATTATTTATAATTCAAAAAACGGGCACCCGTTATGAAATTTGTAGAATTTTAAGAAACATGTGCCTGTTTTTAAAAATGTGTGCCTGTTTCTAAAAATCCTGCACTTGTTTCTCTGCGGTGATCTAATCCCAAACGGGAACCCATTTTTCAAAACATGTGCTTGTTTTATTTTTATGGTTCAAGGCCCCGAAGCTAAACGAGTGTCTATTTCTGAAAAATCAGGTGTTGATCATTTCTAGCAGCAAACTTTTTTGCTCACGGACTTCCATGGAATTGGGACCCAACTTCTTGCACCCACCCTACAATCAGGGGTGCATTTCTTGGTATTGCTAAAAACCCTCAATTATCAATAGATATCACACCTTCTATTAATAATGAAAGATATATAAATATGATTGAGTCAGGAAATAGGGAAAGTTCATCTATGTCTACATCCTAAGCCCAAAGAACTTTTGTTTCTTTATTTCTTGTCCAAACCAAAAGACATGATGTCCTAATATATTATTTTGGATATTATAGTCTATTGTGAGTAGATGAATTAATGTTATAATTTTTCTTTCTTGTGCTACCTATATGGTATAATACTATGACATGACCGAGGTCCTCACATTTGAAAAATTGTGTGTGGAAAGGAGATGTGGATGTCATGTATTTTGGACTTAACAATCATTTGGATACATGATTAAATATATATCTTAATAGAAAGGAGAATCTCTTAAAAGAGATATATAATTTTTATTAATATTAAATATGAAATATTTTGTAAAATTGCATTTATACTAATTCAATATTAGATTTCCACAATCCATGATTTTAATTGCTATTGTTTCTAAATTAGTTTATTATTACTTTTTGTATCAACGTCCCAAATCACACTTTGTAATCCATTATCAAGATACCAAAGAGCTAAGAGAGCTTAAAAATAGGGTTAGAAGATAGAGGAAATAGTATCTTTCAAGTGATGAATACAATTAAAAATTTATTAAATAGTTGTTGAACTTATATTATTTTTTGCACAATTTTTATAACAAATTATTTAGAAATTGATGATAAGTAGACAACCAATTTACGAATTCCCCCATGTAGCCAATTTAATTGATTGATTATTTAATGGTTTTGTTTTGTATTCTAGGATTTCTTCCCCTTTTACAATCTAGACTTTCCTTAAAATTATTTCCAATTAAACAATATATTGATTTGTTCTAGAAAATGTTATGTGATCTAAATAGGTTCTTGTTGTTGTAAATGTGTGCATAATTTGATTGGGTGTTTGTGTGCATATTTGCTTCCCTTTTAGATTCAATGTTTTGGGCTAGGATAGAATTGAAGTTTCAATCAACTTGTGGCTATGGGATAAGTTATCAAATAAACTTTCCTATTTCTAGTCATAACATGTGCTACATTTAACAAGAGCGCTCTTGTTAATATCTTTGTAGTTATAAAGGTTAAGATTTTAAAAGTGACATCATAGTATTCACTAAAAGAGGGGTAAAAGTTTATTGAAACATTAAGAAGGTACAAACCAAGAAGGGCCAAAAGCCTAGACCAATCATTGTATAATTATGCTATCTAAAACCATATTTCATATGTATTGGATATTGGAGATTATAGTCAATTCCACAAACAGTATGTGTAAAACATACATGATTCATTCCCACCCTTTCTCAGTGTATAAGAAAGCCATTGAAGAAACTTCAAACATATCTTCTTCTTTGATATGGGACAACTATATAATAGTTGCATTATATATGTGAAGGAGGTAATAGGGGACAACAACCAATAGTCACGTGGACTAACTTTGTCAATATATAGTTGTTACAATATAATATTGTAAGACCTTCACTTTTTAGCAATGTAACATGAATACTTGTTTAACTTCAATTAAGTTTTTGAGGTGTGACTCATCATAGAGCTCATCAAAATAGCATGTCTAATGTGAATTGTCCTAAAAATAACATTTTAAAAATTTGACCAAAACAGTCTAAAAATCCTAGTAGGTGAACAAAAAAATATCATTTGTTGTTAATAGTCAAGCCAAACATAGCCATTAGAGATGGTGGAACAAGAGCGACCTTGTGACTGGTGGTATGGAATGGAATGAATCAAGCATTCATTCATAAATTAACTCACTATAATGTGTCAATTTAGCCTTAAATAAATAAATGAGTGAAAATTTATAGTAATTCTATCTCTTCCTTGGGTCAAAGTTAAGTATATGCGTGTTGAAGTCTTTAGTTTGAGTAATGAGTGTTGTTTGGACCAAGTTTACATAGTGGAATAAATTGGTTTGGTGTTATCTTGATTTAATTTATATAGTGGAATAAGTTCGCTTCATGTTATAAATATTTAAGTGATTATATTTTTTAGATTGTGATACAATAAGATTTCAATAATTATAATGGATTAGTTTTTTTTAATTCATTTTTAATGGGTGAATTTTTTTATTAATTCTCTTTTTTTACTCAAAGTCAAGTACATGTATTTCAAAGTCTTTTCTTTTGAGTAATGAGTGTTATCTTGACCTAATTTACTGAGATGAATAAAATGGTTTGGTACTGACTTCTCTCTATAGAATAACATTGTTCCATGGTTACAATGGCTCATGCATATATGTCATGAAATGGATGCAGCTCTATTTTCTAAATGTAAAGCAGAAAAATTGAACCCTAGTAGTTCTCCCCTCCCCAACTCCAAGGAGAGAGAAGGGAGAGTCACTAGGGTTGATGGTTTTCACTTAGGAGAGACTTTACATTCAAAAGAGGGGTTGAAACCCACAAGATCCAATCCCACGCAATGCAAGATTGGATTCTATATGAGTTTCAAGGGTTAAGACATCAAGGATACCCTCTTTTGTAAAGAAATGTAGATGGAAAGATTGAACTAGGAATGCATGTAAAGTAGGAAAGATTCACTTATAAATAGAGATAGGGATATGGGATGAAGCTGCGGACCTGGAATTAGCAGTAAAATGTCGAGACGGTGCTGTTCTGCAAATTTGAACGAAAGTTGACGGGACGATGGCGCCCGACGTGCACACAGTCCTCCAAAAAAATCCGCAAAACGAAAGGGGATCTGTTCGTCTCTGCACAAGGATTCCAGATCTTCAATTACAGCCGCGTACCTGCAACCTACACACAGAAAAGAGAGGACGATTGGGGGGTTAGGGATGAGGGGTTTGCCTTTAGGTCAAACCCCGGTTTTGGAATTAACCAAGAAATGAGAATGTTGTAAATGTAAATGTTTGTAATGTAAACAAGTACTGATACCTTGTTGTAAGAATGTTTGTATTCTTACATGCGAAGGTGTAATGTATGTAGTATGTTGTATGTTGTATGTGATCTCCTCTTCAATGGTTGAATCCTTGTCTTGAATGCAACACTTATCCTTGAATGGAGACTTAGAATGCTCAATTGCTTGAAAGAATGCTTGAATGCTTGAACGCTTGAATGCTTGAATGCTTGAATATCGTTTCTGCCTTTTTCCATCTACCAAAATGGGAGAGGAAATGTAGTTTATATACTTGTCAATTAGGGCTGATAGACTGATTTTTTTGACCTTAGGCCGACCTGGGAAGATTATTTTCCAATTTGCAAACTTAAAGACCCGATGCCCACAAGAGACCGGGCCCAAAATAGGGCCAGGGACCAGGGCGCTGGGCGCCATGGTCCTGGGGGACCAGGGCACTAGGCGCCCTAGTCCTGAAGGACCAGGGCGCTAGGCGCCATGGTCCCACCTTCCGGGACAGCAAGGTGCAAGGAGGATCAGGCCAGGGTGCTGAAAAATGCAGTTTTTGATGTCATGAACAAGTTTCGGGGTCTCCATTCAGGTTCCATGTTGCATCGCCATCGTGAGGACCCAAATGCGGTCAAAATTGCAAGTGTCGCAATTTTAGGATGCTACACTAAAATAAATTGAGTTGTCAATTATTTACATTAAATTTGGCCCAGATAAATATAGTTGTCAGTATTTACTTTATCATCCACATGTTGTCAAGATTAAATACATATCTATTAGTACTATACACATGTTATGTTATGTTATGGCATAGTTATGAAGTTGACATCCCATTAAATAATTTCTAAATTTGACCCTTACACAAATATTACATCACATTGAATTTTTTTGATTGAATCATAGTTATTAATAACATTGCATATAATATATGTTAATCTGAGAGGATTCGGTTAATACTAAGAGGGGGGGGGGCGTTAATAAATATTAACACCACTTTAAAAATAGAAACTTAAACTTAATAATCCTTCACTAAATCAAATATAAATCAATACCAAACTCATTTACTAGTACTGGTAGTTGTTGTTAAACATCTAAAAATTGATTTAACCGATCTGCACATTAAGTGTTCGATAACAATGCATAAACTGGAAGTTAAGAAATAACATCACATCAAAAACATTCATCACATGAACACCATGTTTTTCACGTGAAAACCCAAATAGGAAAAAACCTCGGTGGGAATTGGTACCCACAAAAATTTGCACTCTTTCAGAATGTGCCCTGTTAGGAGCCTAGCCTTGTTAGGAGCTTACAATATGCCCTGTTAGGAATAGACACTCTTAGGAGTCACCCGGTTAAGGGATTGGGATGTTCAACCCTATTACGAGGTTATGACCTATTAGGATCAACCTTGCAAGAGGATTTACAACTCAGATGTTGAGCCATCCTATTAGGGGATTTACAAGTTTGAGGCTTGTTGGGACCTACCCAGTTAGGGGATTTTATCTACTGCAACTATTAGGGAACAACAGTGAAATGATCTAGAATTTGTACTTGACAACTTGCTTGATCAGATCTAGTTATGCTCCAATATCTGCAACACTCAGGCAGATCTTACACTTCTTTGGTATGGCTTCACACTCTTCTCTAAGACCACCAACACAATGAACATAACCTAAGCCAACATAAATAACATTCTCAACTTGGTTGGCAACTAAACCATAGATACATCATAAATTTACAATACAGATCATCATGGATCATATCTTATCAATACATATATCATTACAACATTTTACAATGCAATATCAATCGTTGAATGATTTTAACTCATCACAAAAACTCAATCTGTAACAAAGTCAAACCCTTAGAACACTCTACTAAGTGCTTCGCTATTTTAAAAGAAATTCCTCCATCATTCATGTCAAAATAGTAAATTAATCATCCATGCAGGTGTCTCATGTTATCTCAAACATGTAGACTTGATTTAGATCACCGCCATACAAAAAATCATTACCAGTTAGGTGATTTCTTCACTGGTCCTTGAACCCTTCTTAAACCCTAGCAAAAACTCAACAAGAATCAGAAACATGCCTTTTGGTAGTCAAAACAAGATGTGGTTCTGATTAGATACACATTACAATCAAACAAACTTACATTCCAAACTAAAATCCTCCAATCATCACCAATCATTAGATCCAAACAAAACATCTCCATGTTTACCGGTTAAAGTCCTAATTCCCAATTTTATGTATCTTTATCGGTAAACCATTTTTGATAAAATAAAAAAACTTAGATGATAAAATAAACAACAAGAAACATCAGTTAACACTAGTTGAAACCAATTAACACCAGTTTCCATCAATGACAACAAAAATAATTGATCAATTCATCTAATCATACAATCTCAATCTCTTCATCACAAATAGACCTTTACCGATTCAGTCATCATTCTCCAACTGCATCATCTCATCTGCATCAGTTATGCCAATCGTGGCAATATTCTCCCCCTTTGGTATTGATGGAAACACCAAATATCAACACCAACACTGACATACTCAACTATTCTGCATATCTTTGACGCACCTCATTTCTTCTGTCAATTCCACTACATCTTCCATGTCTGATATGTCTCCCTTTTACTGATAGTTTTATTCTCATCTTCTCCCCCTATTAGTTTGATCTATTTTCTTCTCCCCCTTTGACAACAATGCCAAAGGTGTCAATTCATCACTGGTCTTCTATTTTTTTGTTGCTTTCATCATCATTTTTGTAAACCATATCTCTACAAATCATATCAAAGATGCTCCCCCTATGGAGTAGCCTGCATCTTGACATCAATCCATACTGAAGAATAATCATTGAGTCCATTGGATTGATGCATCTCATGCATCCTAATTATTCAAGTATAGGGGTCTGACCCCTAATTTACCTTTGAGGAACTCAAACATAGTCTTTGGTAATGGTTTTTAAAAAAAAAACTCTATCTGGTCCTTGCTCTTCACATACTCCATCTTGACCTATTTTTCCTATACTCTTTCCCTTAGGAAATGATACTTTAGTTCAATGTGTTTAGTTCTTGCATGTAATACAGGATTTTTAGAAATATTGATTGCACTTGTATTGTCACAATAGATAGTTTTCATTGATGCTGCAACATACATTGCTTCAATTGTTGACTGAGAAACACAAGTTTTCTTCTTGCTTGTCCATGCTACTAATCTTCCTCCAAGAAGAAAGGCTCTGCTAGTAGTGCTTTTCCAGTCATCAACATTGTCAGCCTAGTTTGCATCAGTAAACACATTCAAAGTAAAATCTCCTTTATAAGGATACCACAAACCATAATCTATTGTACCTTTCAGGTACCAAAAAATCCTCTTCATCACCACCAAGTGAGTCTCCTTGGGATCTTTCTAAAATATAGCAACCAATCCAACAACATGTGCAATGTAAGGCCTACTATGAACAATAGAGTAAAACTTACCAATCATAGTCCTGTATTCCTTCCCATCAACAAAAGGTGAATCATCTTGTTTAGACAATTTGCAAACTATCACCATCGAAGTAGCAACCGGTTTACAATCTTCCATGCCAAATGTCTTGATCACCTCTTTAACACACTTACTCTGACAAATAAAGATACCACCATTCAGTTGTTGGAGCTATAACCTAATCAAGAACTTAATCTCACCGATAAGAGACATTTCAAATTCCTTCTTCATTTCTTCAGAAAAATCCATACATAAGTCATAATTTCCACTAAAAATTATATCATCTACAAGCACTTCAGCTATCAGCATTTTGTCTCCATCAGTCCTCAAATATATGTTACTATCCTCACTAGTACATTGGAATCCAATTTTAATCAGATGTGCATGTAGTCTTTCATACCATGCTCTTGGTTCCTATTTCAAACCATACAGTGCCTTATGCAATATGCAGACCATGTCTTTATCATCAGATAAAGAAAATCCATCTGGTCGTTCTATGTAAACTTCTTCCTCTAGGATGCCATTTAGAAAAGTTAATTTAACATCCATCTTGTAGACCTTGAATCCTTTAAATGCAACATATGCTAGTAGCATTATTACTTCTTCCAATTTGGCCACTGGTGTAAAGGTTTCTCCATAATCTTCTCCTTCTTCTTGTGCATATCATTTTCAAACTAATGTTGCTTTATTTCTCACAACCCTGCCTCTTCATTCAACTTAATCCTAAGGACCCATTTAGTACAAATTACATTCTTGTCTTCCAGTCTCGGAACAAGTATCCATGTCTAATTTTTCTCTATTTGATCTAAATCCTCATTCATAGCATTAACCCAATCATCATATTTTAATGCCTCTTTAATTGTTTTAGGCTCAATTGTAGATATCAGACTAGAGTTCTCTCTAATTTTCCTTCTTGTTTGAACACTAGTATTCATATCTCCAATTATTTGTTCTTGTGAATGGTTCAGTTTGACATACCTTGGTCTTACTAGATCCTGTGATGATTATTTAGCTTCTTGTTCTTCATCTTCTTTATCTCTTTCTTCATTTACCACTTGAGCACCTATTTCTGCATTTACTTGTTAATCATTCTTTTGTGCCTCTTGTTCAATAAACACAAGTTTTTCATCATCTTTCTTAGGTTTAGATCTATTGGTTCCTTCAGATTTATCAGAGAGATCATCTACCTTCACATTAGAACTCTCAATCATCTTCGTAGTTCTCTTGTTATAACATTTATATGTTTTACTTTTAGTAGAGTAACCAAGAAAGATACCTTCATCAGACTTTACATCAAACTTTTTAGTATAATCATCTCTCTTAATTAAACCTTTACTCCCCAAAACATTGAAATAACTCACATTAGGATGTTAGTCCCAACCGGTGCTGAGAGGGGAGGGGTGAATCAACACTTGATCAAATTTTCACAATTAAACTTTTAACTTAAATATGCATTCATCTAATATCCAATAATATACTTAATCACTGAAGTAAAATATGCAAGCATGAAAATTTGACAGTGACACCAAGAAGTTATCATGTGGAAACCTAAATGGGAGAAAACAACGATGTGAGTAGGAACTCACAAAATTTGTACTCTTCTGAAGTATGATTGGTGAGGAGCCATCCTTATTGAGAGATTACAAAGACATTGTTAGGTGTCACCCGATTAAGGGATTTTGTTCAAGGCCGGTTAGTGCCTTTACCCTGTTAAATGTAGCCTAGTTAAAGGACTTAAGAACATCAATTAAGATATCACCCGGTTAAAGGATTTCTCAAAAGGGACCTATTAAAGTCCACCCGATTAAAGGATTTATGTTGTAGTGGTTAGAGAGCAACAGATGGATGATTTGTTGAATTGGATACTGATAGCTTGATCAGATCTCAATATGTATCACACTCAATCCACACTGGTTGTGTCTTCTCTGTACAACACCAGTTTTCTTCTTACACCTTTGACTCTTCACTCAGCTAGTTGCATGTCTCTC
Organism: Cryptomeria japonica; assembly: GCF_030272615.1. Classification (NCBI taxonomy): domain Eukaryota; kingdom Viridiplantae; phylum Streptophyta; class Pinopsida; order Cupressales; family Cupressaceae; genus Cryptomeria; species Cryptomeria japonica. The sequence goes on from NC_081408.1 coordinate 301,713,987, forward strand.
GACATTGCACTCTGTCGATCCTCTGACCTTTGGCTCTACACTCTACTGGTTCTTTTCCCTTTGGCTCTAAACTCTATCGGTCCTTTGACCTTCGACTCTGCACTCTGTCGGTTCTCTGTCTCTCAACTCTGCACTTAGTCAATCTACCTCAAACACACTCTACTTTGCTAAAACCTCTTATCACTTCCTCTCTCTCTACTCTTCACTTTAGATTGCCTTCAACAAGATCTTCTTGGTGCAAATTTCATGATCAAAACTTTCTGAAAGAAATCATAAACACTTTATACATCTTCTACCGACACTTTCAGGTGATTCCTCAATCAAAGCAATCATAGATTTTGGAAGATTTCAAATTCAAAATCTCCCTCTCTTTTCTTTGCGTGCCTTTCAACATTTCTACCAAGTGTTCAAACAAATTATGCCACCGCATCCTCCAAATATAATAATTTTTGGGTCATGTTCAGTCAATTAAGTGTGAACCAAAAATTTCATAGGTAATCATGCTTGGCTGCATGATAATTGAATTTGACCTTAGCAACATATGATTTGGCATAGACACAAACTCACCAACTCATCTTTTTCCACCACAATTGAATAGAAGATCACCTCTCTCAAATTTAAGGTGAACACTTGTCTTCCTTCTGTCATACCGGTATATTGGTTGGCCACTACACTTCTGTATTACCGGTTCATCCTTTGATTGTCGGTTTGTTGTGCTAGCATCAAGTCTCTTCCCCTATTTTCCAATGAGGATCAGGCTTGCATACAACCTCAATTTTTCTTTCCTGAGTCACTTTTAGTGACTTCATCATCATCAAAGTGATTGATCTTCTTGAATGACAGACCAGTTGGCTTAGTCTATCTTTCCTTGAGCTGATTTAACCTTTGCTCATTTGTTACCAATGTTGTTTCCATGTGTTTGTAAGTCACTACTCTACCTATACCACTTCACCGGTAAGTGTTGGACATCAATGACAAATCTTAGCGCATATATCGATTCTTTGGATTGACCGGTTTTGTCAATGCAAACAATCAAACAATCTCACCCTTTGGCATTGATGGCAAACACTTTAGAATCTCTCTAATTAGTTGCATGTTCTTTTACTTTCTTCATCTTTGTACCATTCTAGTCTTTACTTCTGCCCTGAGTAATGAATATCCCCCCTATCACTGGTAATACTCTAATGCAACAACTTTAGCTCAATCACTACTTACCAATGCTCAATCACTGTAATAATATACCCCCCTTTGACAAAAATGCCAAAGGGTCCTTTCTGTACACTTACAAGACTATTCCCCCTAACTGGAGTAGTCCATACTCATCAATCTAGTCTTTTTTATTAAAAAAACCTTGAAATCATACGAGATTGATGTAGAGCCATGTTTGCTTACTTTACTGAATGGAGGGGCATGACCCCCAACTTACCTCTGAGATAGTCAAAGGTGTCCTTCTATAGTGGCTTAGTGAAGATATCAGCCACCTGCTCTTTTGTTGGTATGTACTCTAACATCACTTCCTTTTCTTGAACTTGTTCCCTTAGATAGTGATATTTGATGGCTATATGCTTCATTTTGGAGTGCGTCACTGGGTTCTTGGATATGTCAATGCCACTGGTGTTGTCACAGTGAATCACTACAAGTCCAACCACTTTTTCTTGTATTCCTTCCACCAGTTGCTTGATCCAAACTATCTGTGTGTAGTTGATTGCAACAGCTACATACTAAGCCTCAGCTATGGATTGAGATATACAATTTTGTTTCTTACTTGTCCAAGATACAATCCTATTTTTGAGAAAGAATGCACCTCCACTAGTGCTCTTTTTGTCATGAATGTTCCCAGCCCAATCTAAATCAGTGAAGATACTTAAACTAAAGTCTCCCTTATGTGGATACCAGAGACCATACTCATTAGTCCCCTTTAGGTATCTTAGTATTCTTTTGACTGCCACCATGTGAGTCTCTTTTGGATTTGCAGAAAATCTGGCAACCAAGCCAACAACTTAGTCTATGTCTGGTCTGTTATGTACTGCATACTGCAACTTACCAATCATGGACCGGTAAAGTGTCTCATTCACTTCTTCAGCCTCATCATATTTAGAGAGCTTGCAACCTATAACCATTGAAGTTCCAATAGGTTTGCAAACTTCCATTCCAAAAAAATTTAGAATATCCCTTATGTACTTAGTCTAATTGATGAAGATGCCATTCTTTAGTTGAGAGACTTGTAGGATAATAAAAAACTTTTTCTTGCCAATCATGGACATCTCAAATTCTTGCTTCGTTTATCCTACAAAGCTTCTACTCATCTCATCATCTCCCCCAAAGATGATGTTATCTATAAATATCTCAGCAATTAGGTGTTTTCCTTCAGTTCCACTCTTCAGATATAGGTTACTATTATCATTGGTTCTTTTGAACCCTATGCCTAGAAGATATGAGTGCAACCTCTCATACCAAGCTCTCGGTGCTTGTTTCAACCCATATAGAGCCTTCTACAACATGCATACCATATTCCTTACATCTTTAGATGCAAACCCTTCTGGTTGTTGTATGTATACTTCTTCCTCTAACACCCCATTTAAGAATGTCGATTTGACATCCATTTGGTAAACTTTAAAAAATTTATAAGTAGCATAGGATAGCAAAATTTTGACCCCTTCCAGCCTAGCCATCAGTGCAAAGGTTTCTCCATAGTCCAAACCCTCTTCTTGAGATATCCCTTATAGACCAATCTTTCTTAGTTTCTTATCACTTTACCGATTTCATCCATTTTACTTTTGAACACCCACTTGGTGCCTATTACATATTTATTTTCCAGTCTAGGCACTAAAGTGCATGTATCATTTTTCTCAATTTGCTCCAATTCTTCCATGGCTTTGACCTAGTCATCATCTTTTAGAGCCTCCTTTTCTATTTTGGGCTCAAAAATGGAGAGCATACAACCATTCTCTCTTGCTCTTCTTCTGGTTAGAACTTTTGCATCCATGTCACCAATGATATTTTCTATAGAGTGATTATTTATGACATACTTAGCCATTACCAGTTCACACCTTTGAGCTTCTTCTATTAGTTGTGCAGGTTCTACTTCATAGGATTCTTCATTTGCCACTTCAACATGATCTTCTTCAATAGGGTTCCATCGGTATATTGTACTCAAATCCTTTATATTCCTCTGGTTCACTCTTACTGTCCTATTCATTTTTCTCAAAGTACTCTTCTACTCTGATATTTGCACTTTCCACAATCTTATCGATCCTTTTGTTTAAACACCAATATTCTTTGCTCTTTTTTGAGTAACCTAAGAAGGTTCCTTCATCACTCAATTTTACAGTGTACTCATCCCTCTTGATATAGAATCTGCTTCCAAATACTTTAAAATAACAAACATTTGGTGAGTATCCATGCCATAATTCATGGGGAGTTTTATTTGTCCCTTTCTTTACCTATATTTGGTTCAAAGTGTATACAACAGTGCTTATTGTAGACACCTAAAATTGTCATGTCTAATTAAATAAATGTTTTATTTATTTAATTATTTTAGCCTAATTCTTTTATTAATTAAATAAATCTTTATTTATTTAATTAATTCATTTATCCTCTTCTAGACTTATTTCTCATTTAAATAAATATATTTATTTATTTAAATTGTCTTTTTCCTAAATTAAATAAATATCTTATTTATTTAATTGATCCCACTTCCTCTATTAATTAAATAAATCTTTATTTATTTAAATAATTTATTAGCCTTTTCTACCCATGACACATGTCATTCATCTCTTAATTCCTACTCTACCTACCCTCTAATCATAGCCGACCTCCTTTTACACCTCTCAATCTTATCCCTCCATTTCTTATGGTGTCTTCTATATAAGGAGATGCTTCCTTCATTATCAAACCCTAACTACTTGATCAATTGACTACTTGACTACACTACGCTTTTCATATGTGATCCTACTTGCAACCACATTTACGTTCTTTGTTGAGCTCTTGTGCACATAAAATCTGAGAGCAAATATATCAAGCAAGATCAATGGAGATAGTAGGAATGGAGATTCAAAACCTATTGGACATGTGATGGTATAATATTTGTGATTTCATTTGATTTGCATTGTTTTAGGTAATCTTCATATGTTATGGTGGATCTTTGTTGTTGTTAGGCTAGGGTTTTGTGGTTGAATCCATTTAGTCTTTCAACATTGTTTTTATCCATTTTCACCATATACATTTTGGCACGCCTGGTGGGACTCTTGTCCCTTTTGAATTTAACACCTTTGTTGCAAATTTTGTGTTTTGAAGTTGCAGATCTGACATTTTCAACAGTATTTTTGGTATTTTCGTGTCTGCGTACTTTCGGATCGCGTTTTTGGTTTTCTGCCACGTCTGCGACATCTAGGATGGCGTCCACACCCTCGATAGATTTTTTTTTTTTTTGCAGATTCTAGAAATCACGTCTGTGTTCCCTAATCGCGTCTGTGAGTTTTTTAGGTGCGTCTGAGTCCAAAAGCCACATCTGCATTCTGGAGCCACATCTCTGTGTCACAGAAGCATGTCTACATCTAGAAGCCACGTTTTTTTTTATGGTAACCACGTCTGTGTGCGTTGATGTCATTTTGGGGGTTTTCATTGATTCAGTTTTTAGTCATTCGGTTTTTTGTTTTTTTCTTAGATCTGGTTTATTTTGAGCTAACATTTTCAAGTCTAGCCAACAAAATTGGTGCAGCTTGTCTTAAAAGCAAAATCATTTTGTCGAAGGCCCCTATTTTCACAAAGTCTTTTGGATCTAAAATTTACCTAACTTGTGTGCTTACAGGAAGGGGTGATTATTTCAAACAATCCAAACTACTAATAAATCTTTGTTGTAGGACCTTGGCAAGGGTTTTTGGATTTTTATTGTGTGCCTTGTTTTCATAGACTAGCAAATACTTCAATTGGTGCACTAAAATTGAACCATTGTCTTTTGTGTCTTGAGCAATGGGCTCCTTTTGTTTCATCTTTAGAGGGCCTGTCTCCCCGTGTGGTCATTAGGACTACTAGTGAGGAGAGAACGACCCCAATGGTAGCAAAAGAAAAGCCATCTTCTTCCAAACCACTATAAATAATTGTATTCATGGTGAAAACTATGAATAATGTGTGCTGATTAGTTCATACTGACACTATGTCTCCCCATAAACCCGTTTGATCAAATTTATTTGATCATTTGTAGGGCATAACCCCTACCGACTGGGAACCTTCTGTATTTACAGAGCTGAAAGTGTTGCATGTATGGCCACATGAGCGGATGCCCTTACTAGCACCTTTTTGTTTTAGAAGCCCAAATCCTTCTAGTTGTTGGGGCAGGAGGTCGGACCTCTGGTAGCGGCCCACACACATACGGTTCTTAGTAGAGATACAAAGTTCACCAAAAGGAGTTTTTGTGGGGACTAATGCTTGGCTGCCCCAAGAAGTGAGTGTCGAGGGTGGAGCTAGTGGGGTGAAGCATCTAAGTATCCGCTCTGAATAGCATAGCCTCAAGGGTGAAACCCCATGTGGGATCAACAACTATTGTCTTGGCTAGCCATAAGAATTGTGCTTGACTTATTTTAAACATTCAAACATTCAAGACCAAACAGCAAAACATTGTGTCTTTTGTGTCTTCAAGTGTATGCAAAACAATTTTACATTAAACAACACACTTTTCTTTGAGTCATTTTTGTCTAGACACTTGCAAACATTGAGTCCTCATCAACTCTATGTCATCTTGTCACAAAAAAATAGTCAAACATTCAGATTTGGTCACAACAAAGCAACTTCAAAGATTGGAAAAAATTGCACAAATTTTGCAGAAATGCATCTATGTCTGACATAATAGCATCTATGTCATATAACCGCGTCTGTGAAGGGCAGAAACCTGTCTGTATTCTTAGAATCAACATTGCATTTACAAAATCTTAGACTTGTGTCTATGTTAAACAGAACCACGTCCGTGTCAGGAAATCGCATTTGTGTAGTATATAGGCACGTCTGTGTTCAGAATTGAAAAACTTTTACAGTCTAGCAAACAAACACAGTCAGTTTCAGAATTCTTGAGCTTCCTAGGTTATTTCTCGAGGGTTTCATCTAGCATTCAACCTATCTTTGGGTCTTACAAAGTCCATCATTTCTTTACACCTTACATTACATACACATTTGTCTAAACTTGAGTCATAAGGTCACTTGCTTGTCCTCATCATACTTTGTCAACACACTACATACACCAACATTTTGCTAAGTGGTCCCTCATCAAGGTCTATCACCTTTGGGTCTCATTTGGTCTTACTTAGAGTCAAGGTCAACTTACCTCATCAAGAGAAACTATCATCTCTTTGGAAGCCACACCTACTCTACTACATACATACTTGGTCTGACACTTTGGACATTGCAAGTACACTTCAGATTCATTTACATTCCATCCAACTCTTGGTCTTCCATACTCTTTTCATTTTCATCTTGTCTCACACATCCTGGTCAATACCTAGTTCATGGTTGAAACCCGTTCCTAAAAATCTAGGAAAGAAGCTAAAGAGGCTCAAGAGTTTGCAAAAATGAGTTCTTATGAGTATGACAATGATATCTTTTTCAATTCTGATCATACTACATTACCTGACATGGATGCTTATAGAAACATTCCAAATGTTGAGAACATGGACACTACAAACAACAATGATACACAGAGTGACAATATGGACAACTTTTCAGTACATTCAGCAAAACTGGAAGACCCCATTATGAATCCTCATTTTAATTGATTGGTTGAGGAAATAATGAGGAGAGATAGACAATACTTCTTACAAGTGATGGCACAAAGTGGAGCCAAGATCCCTCATGATTTTCACATGTCTCAAATAATGGAACATAGACCTTTGCAACAAGCTCACTCCAACATGGATCAAAGGAGGCCTAATAGTGGAGGCAATAGAGGACCACATATGGTGCCTAAATCACCATCATCCTTGTTTCAAAAACTAGAGATCCCATACACACATGGTCAAGCATATGATACTCACCTTCATAGACCATTATGGAAGTCTTATGCAGAAAAATACACTCAATCACATATCAATGCTAAGGATCAACCACCAAAGCAATTGGATATTCAAAGGCATGCTCAAAATTTGGACACAAGGAAACCCAACGTCAAATTTGGGGGCAACTCAATAGAAAAAACTCATGACATTTCTATAGAGTATGGTATACATGGACAAAGCAGATATTTCATTCCCCAACATGACTCTATAGCAAGTGATCCATATGCACAACATCATTATAGACGTCCTCCATATGAACATGTGTATGATCAATATCATCCATATATGCAACATGCTCCTCCTCCAATTGGTGCCTCAAGCATGGGGTATGGTCCAAGAAGTCAATCTCCACCTAAGAACAATTTGGAGCAACAAATCAGGGACTTACAAGAGAAAATGGAAGACATAAATACATCGAAGCCAACTTACACAATGAGAGACATATGTCCTTATCCATTTGACAAGAGCATTCCAATGCCTCCTTTTCCTACACACTTTGTGATGCCTAAGTTTGATAAATACAGAGGAAAAGGGCATCCTAAGGTACACATAAGATAGTTTTTCATAGCTTGCATTGAGGTAGCTTTAGAAGAGACATATTTGATGAGATTATTCCCACAAAGCTTAGGTGATCAAGCTATGGAATGGTTCTCCCAACTTCCACCTGGTATTAAGTCATGGGGTGACTTGGCAGAGGCATTTATCCAACATTTCTCCTACAACATAGAGACAGACATATCAATCACTACCTTGTGCAACACTAAGCAAAAAGAGGGAGAATCTTTTGCATCATTTTTACAAAGATGGAGAAATCTAGCCAGCAGATGCTCTTGTGAAATTCCACAAAAACAAATGGTAGAAATGTTCACCCAAAATGTTAACAAAGACATTGGCTATGATCTAAGGAAAGCTTGTTTGTCCACCTTCAAGGACGTCATTGAAAAAGGCTTAGCGACAGAAAAGGTCCTAATTGAACAAGGAGTCATTAAGATATTCAAGGAAAACAAAGATGACTTTAAAGGAAAAGATAAGCCAAGATTTTTGAATAAAAACAAGAACATAGTCAATGATGGTGTTGTTGATGCCAATACAGTACGACCCAAAATCATTTTTTCAGGATCAATCTTTACAAACAATCAAGTGAATACTCAAACAACTTCCAAGTCACGAAGGAAGTACACTCCATTTGGAGAACCACTTGAGTCAGTTTTCAAGAAGCTAGTGGCAAACAAAGTAATCACAATTCCAGATTTTCCGCCATATGAGCCAAAGGTCAAACCAAATTGGTGGAATGATGATGAATATTGTGAATTCCATAAAAGAAAGGGACATAAAATAGGAAATTTCCATTGACTGAAGAACATCATACAAGATCTCATTGATAGAGGTGACATTGAGATTGAAAGGCACTCATCCAATCAAGAACATGAGATGTTTAAGGAACCATTTCCAAAACATGACAAGGGAAAAGTTGCAGCCATAGATGATCAAGCCAACTATACCAAAGCATCCTACAACTATGATTCAACTATCAATCACATCTCGGTGGACAATTATGTCTGTACCATTATCATCAAGGGCAAAACCCCTGAGAATTCTACCCAGAGACCCAAGATCATTCTGAAAGGCATTGGATCTTCTTCCGAACCTACCTCTGAATGTCATGTTACAACCCGTTGAGGTAAATTCACTTTACAAGGTGCTCCAGCCAAAAACACCACTTCCTCATCAACCAAGCCTGAATATGACTTTGTAGAACAGTTAGGGAAGACTCCCACGCTCATTTCCATCCTTGAGCTCTTACGCATATCCCCCACACATAAAGCCATTCTGGACAAAATCTTGAGAGACACTACTATTCCTTCTGATCTGAACGTGGACCAGTTCCAAGCCATGGTGGTATACCTTTCCATTCCACACTCCCTCACATTCACAGAAGCCGATGATGCCTTCGTAAGTCAGCCACATAATGCACCATTACACATTGAAGCCTTCATACACAAACATAAAATCAAATGAGTCCTGATAGATGGAGGAGCAGGTCTAAACATTTGTACATTGAGCACTATTAAACAATTGGGATATTCTAATAAAGCTGTGAATTCTACAAACAAAATTACCATCAAAGCATATGATGATGAAGAGCGTTCATCCAAGGGCACAGTCACCTTACCTCTCAGAGTTGGGCCAGTTACAAAGGATGTGGTTTGTCAAGTACTAGATCTTGATCTTACATACAACATATTGCTAGGACGTCCTTGGATTCATGAAATGAGGGAGGTCCCATCTACATATCACCAATGCATCAAGTTTCCTCACAATGGAGTTGAAATAACAGTTAATGGAGATCCTAATCCATTCATATATTGCAATAACTTGAGACCAAAAATTGAGACCATCATTCCTAGTAATCGTGAAGCTATTCCTTCTTCTGCATACATTGATCCTGAGTCATTAAAACCTTCAACATCAAAATAAGGTGAACTTAAGGGAAAATTCCAAGACAAGGGCATGGGTGAATACACTTTGAATCAGACCATGTACTTACAACAAGTCATGAGTTCACCAAAAGAATATGGAAGACCACATCCTAATAAGCAGGTATCTATCATCATACTCAAATGGGACCCTACTATCTTTCAAAGATGGGGTGAACTGGAAGAGGAAGACTTATACAAAATGCTTTACAAAGACCTTGAAAATGATACACAAGATCACATCTGTATACCATGTGAGAAGTATGGCAAAGGGTTCAAGATTCTACAAAAATTTGGGTATGATGGCGAAAGCCCTCTTGGGTTAAGAAAGGAAGGCATCATTGAACCTTTACAACCTGGATTGACATTCAAAAAGGAAAACTTGAAAGGACTTGGCTTCATGACTTCCAAGGTCCGCACTCAAAGGACAGAAGAAGCATTACAAATCAAAGCTGCCAAAATTCAATAAGAGAATCGCTATTCCACAAACTCTAATGAATGGGAATGGGGTTCAGACAAATCCTCTAGTGACTATGAGCTCACCAAGACATTCAGAGAACCAAGTGAACCAACAGAAGAAGAGGAATTTAATAGGAAATTCAAAGTTGGTCAAGAAACAACCCCAGAGGATCCCATACAGTCTTTGCCTCTAGGTCCTGGGTTGAAATCACATAGAATGAGAACACTTGTCCCAGAATGCGCTACTAGTGATGATAATTTGGATTCGTTCATGATCGAGACTGATGAGGAGAGTGCCAATGATGACCTCGATAACTACCTCGACATACCTGAATATAACTGCATCTTCACTCTTAACCCCACTAACTTTGAAGACATCAAAGGCCTTCCCCTTGTTCACCACCAACTTATTGACTGGGACCATGAAGGACCTGTACAGTTTGACACATTCCAGAATGATGAAGCTTTTATTGACTATCTTGGCATATGAGATGATCTTCCCCCTGGGGACCATAAAGTGGGATACACTATAGAACTCAATAGCATGGCATATTTCGGTGAGGGTGTCGGGCCTTCTAGTCACAAAAATATAAAAATAAAAACAAACCAAGGGTCTTATGGCGAAAACCACACTGTGGTACTGTCTGACCCCAAAAAAGTAAGAAGAAAGGACATATCTGAGGGCAAAAACCTCTCTGAGGCACCCAAAGATGGAAGGCTCGACATTCTCCCAGCATCATATGAGGAAAATTCATCCATGTTGGTAGAGGAGACTATCAAAACAAACATTGGTACAGAAGAAGTTCCACACAACATATTCCTGGGTCAATCTTTGATAGAGTTAGAAAGGTCAAAATTCATAAGTTTCTTCACGGAACGACAAATCAACTTTGCATGGTCATATGCTGATATGCTTGGATTGGATCCAGATTTGGTAATGCACCATTTGATAGTTAAACCGGGGGCAAAACCAGTGAAACAGAAATTAAGAAAGATGCATCCACAAGTGGCATTACTAGTAAAATCAGAACTTGAGAAATTATTGGATGTTAGATTCATACGCCCAATTGATTATCCTGAATGGATCTCTAGCTTAGTACCTGCCAGTAAACCAGATCGTAGCATCAGAATATGTACAGATTTCAGAGACATCAACAAAGCTTATCCTAGGGATGATTTTCCGTCACCAAATATTGACTTGATTGTTGATCTCATAGTAGGTCATGCGATGTTATCCTTGATGGATGGATTCTCTGGTTACAATCAAATAAAAATTGCATCTGAAGACTAGCACAAAACAACATTCACTTTTCCTTGGGGAACTTTCTATTGGAATGTCATGCCCTTTGGGCTAAAAAATGCATGGGCTACATATCAAAGAGCCATGACTACTATCTTTCATGATCTCATGCACGTTACTATCGAAGATTATGTTGATGACCTCTTGGGAAAATCAATAGACAAAAATACACATTTGGACATACTTCCAGTCGTCTTTGATCGGTTGGAAAAATATAAAGTAAGATTAAACCCCAAGAAATGTGTCTTTGGAGTAACCTTCAGGAAGCTCTTAGGATTCATTGTATCAAAAAGAGGAATTGAAGCCGATCCAACAAAAGTCAAGGCCATCCTAGAGATGCAACCACCATGAAACATCAGTCAGCTTCGATCTTTGCAAGGGAGACTTTAATCCATACGAAGATTCATAGCACAACTTGCAGATAAATGTAATCCCTTTCAGCACTTGCTACATAAAACCATCAAATTCAAATGGGATGATAACTATCAATAGGCTTTCCAGATACTCAAAGATTATCTTCTGAATCTGCCAGTTTTGATGCCACAAGTTCCAGATCAGCCTTTATTACTATACATATCAGCTACTTCAACAGCACTGGGGGCACTCTTAGCACAACAAGTTGCTGAGGGCAAATAAAAGGCAGTATACTATATCAGTCGCACATTGGTGGGATATGAGCTAAACTATACAGCAATTGAGCGTGCATGTCTTGCTGTGGTCTTTGCTTCGCAGAAATTATGACATTACATGCTAACTCATAAGACTAAGTTGGTTGCAAGGATAGATCCATTGAAATACCTTCTCAATAAAGCAACTCTTACTGGGTGACTAGCCAAATGGGTAATGATCCTAAGTGAATTCGACATCGAGTATGTGGATAGAAAAGCAATAAAAGGAAAAGCTATCGTAGATCAGTTAGCAGATGCCCCCATGATAGATGATGTTCATCTAATTTCAAAATTTCTAAATGAATCCATTTTAATAGTGTCACATACAAAGCCATGGCAACTATACTTTGACGGCTCATACACACTGCATGGGGTAGGACCTGGCATCCTCTTCATAACTCCTCAAGGGGATTCTATACCAAAATCATATCGATTATCATTTCTCTACACTTATAATATAGCAGAATATGAGGCATTAACAACTAGATTATGGATTGTAGTTCAGTGGAAGATCCAGGAACTTCATGTTTTTGGGGACTCTCAACTTGTAATTTGTCAAGCAACTGATGATTACAAAACAAAGGATGAGAAATTAATGCCTTACAAAATAATGGTGGATGACCTGAAACAACATTTCACAAAGATAGACTTTGAGCAGATACCAAGAGAGCAGAATTGAGTCGCAGATACCATGGCTACAATTGCTTCACTGATCGATCTACCTCTGAATGAGACCCACTATGAGTTCTTGGTGGATAACCTTTTGGTTCCTTCATATGAAATCACTCTTACTAAGATAATATGTGTCATCAGTCCTGAGTCCCAGTTCTATGGTTCCATCTTCACATACCTTCGTGATAATACCCTTCCTCCTGACCTATCCAATAACCAACATCGCACTTTCATTCACCAATCTTACCGATACATCATTTTAGCTGATATCCTATACCGTCAAGGTCTAGATGGCACTCTTCTTAGATGTTTGGAAAGCGATGAAGCTTAGATTGCGTTACATGAAGTACACGAAGGGATATGTGGTCCACATTCAAGTGGTCCTACCTTAGCCAAGAAACTCATCAGGATAGGATATTACTGGCCTAATATGGAAAAAGACTCATATTAGTCTGTCAAGAAATGTAAGCAATGTCAACTTCATGGAGACCTCATCCATGCGCCAGCACAGGAACTTCAACCAATGGTGACTCCTTGGCCCTTTTGTTAGTGTGGACTCGATCTCATAGGCAAGATTCACCCTCCATCCTCCAACGGTCATAAATTCATTATCACTGCCATAGAACATTTCATAAAATGGATTGAAGCCGTGCCTCTCATGCAAGTCACTAGAAAAAAAATTGCTACATTCATTCTCAACTATATCATTTGTCAATACAGTATTCCTATGTTCATTATCACCGATAATGGGCATCCTTTCAAAAATCAGGATGTTCGTGAACTCTGTGATTGCTTCCATATTTCCCATCATTTCTCCACACCTTATTACCCCCAAGGTAACGGTCAAGCTAAGGCATCTAATAAAAAAATCCTTAAAATCTTAAAAAAGACAGTCGACGATGCTAGCCGTAATTGGCATATCCAACTAAATCCTGCACTTTGGGTCTACCGCACAAGCGTTCGTACACCTACAGGAGCTACACCCTATTCACTTGTTTATGGTGCTAAAGCTATCTTGCCTATTGAGGTTGAGCTACCCTCTTTACAAGTCTCTTTGCAAAACATTATCAGTGATGAAGACTATAGGGTCTCTCGCTTACAAGAACTTGAACTATTGGATGAATGAAGACAAACTGCTTTCAATCATCTTAAGGCTCATCAACAACGAATGAGTCAAGGCTACAATCACAAATTCAAGCCTCGCACATTTGAGGTAGGTGATTTGGTTCTCAGAGAAAACCCCAAAAATCAGCAAGACAGAGAGAAGAAGGGCAAGTTCGAACCAAACTGGCTTGGTCCTTACATCATTATAGTAGCATATGGATCTGGTGCATATCAACTCTCAACCATAGAGGGTGAACCTTTAGAGGATCCTATCAACAACATGCACCTTTGCAGGTTTTACACATAGCTCTTTGAAGTATCCTAATTCAAAAATACAAAAAAAATCATAAAACATAAAAATCGTTACTTGGTGAAAACCTGGCAAACAAGCGCCTTATGATAACAACAAAAAAAAAAAATCAAAAAATCAAAAAAGTAAAGAGAAATAATTTTTTCCAATGGTGAAAACCACTTCGGTGGTGCCCTGGACAAGTACCATGGTGAAAATTGGGTCACCAGCACCATGCGTAGAGACATTGCTCCTCCCTCCTTCAGGATTCACTTTCATCCTTCACTTTGCACACACTCACAACCTATCCATTCATAATAAACTTTACACATTCCCATCATGGCTTGTCATTGATCTACCCAAGATTGGTTAGCCATTCATAATAAACCTCCCTTTTCACCTTTCTCCATTCATAATAAATTAGCTCCTATCTATGGCTAAGGCAAATCCTACGTCTAGTAATGGGTGTGGAACTAAGAGCGTCACATGTTTCGAGGAGTACAGTTTCTACCAGTTTTCTTTAGTCTATCCACACACAATCCGCAATAAAGAAACATTTGCATCACAATCCACAATAAAGTTACGTCTTCTCCACAATAAAGTATTAGTTTCATGGATTCAGTTAGTTTTAGATGAGACACAATAGCAACAATGGGCTTCAACAAATCAAATCTTTCAATAGACTCAGACAACATATGGTTCAGTGCTATCTATCCTTTCTGTAAAAGTAAACATTGTGACCACAATCAAATAAGACTTATACAAGTGACAAGAGACACTAAACTTGAGGACTATAGTGGATGTTGGTGTCGAGTCTTGGTTTTCTTTTGATTTTATCTTTTTTGGTGACATGTCTTTTAGCTTTTCCAGGATGTCCCTGACTAGAGATTTTTGTCTCCAGGATGTCTTTGACTAGAAAGGTGAGGATGGGGTATCGTCACCTATTTTCTCTTTTTCTGTCTATGGATTGTCTCTTAGTAATGCTATGACTTGTCCAAGGATATGTGGACACTAAGAGTCTTGTATGAACTGAGGCATTCCTTGTTTGTGACTATCTTATCTCCATGCAAATGGGTACAATGACTTTCTGGGTCGAACATATGCCTTGATTGTCATAACCTACTTGCCATAATAAGCTCAATGATGATAACGCACAAGAAGCTCTTTTCACTTTCATATCTTCTATCTTTCATCCCCCTTTCTTGATTGACCTTCATTGTCCTTCTTTAGTCCGTGTAGCCTGCTATCACATGACTGAGTATAATGACACGCAAAAAATATTTGCATTTCATGTAGTTGCACCTATATTACCACATATTAAGCATTTCATACATACATATAGATTTCACAACTGCATCACATCTTGCACACAACACATATTAGCACATTTTACATTTTCATCATGTAAATAATCATTTGCATTATCATATTCATCTGCATTTCATACATCCACATCATGCATAACATATTAAACCCATAAAAGAACAAAAATATTGCATTCCATTATATACATATTTGCATCCATATCATAAGCATCACATAGAAACATATATCATGAAACATATCATCACATAGATACACATGCATATAGCTTCTGCAAGGATGAATCATCTCATATATATATCTCAAAATCATGTGTCATGATACAATGATGTCAAAATACATATGGCTACATAGCCAATCCTCGTGTCGCCCTATCCAGATAGAGGAACCCACTGATCACTCCTCCTAGCACTACTGGTAGTGCCAGTCCTGTCACTGTCATCGTGTCCCATGACACGTGTCCAGCTCTCATCTCTAGGCCTGGATCCTGAAACACTCATCTCAGGGCCTCCCTATCTCCCTCTCGATCATAAGGAATCAGCTCCCCATCGATAGGTACCCACAGTATCCTGTATACATCCTCCAAGATGACTGTCATCTCACCCATCGGCAAATGGAAAGTGCACGTCTTTGAGTGCCATCTCTCAGCTAGCGTAGTCAGCAACCCCATCTTTGCCCAAAACTTAGGCACATACATAATATATCGTACGCCCATACCCTCAATGGCAGCTCTGTCCTCAAACATCAACTTGGGTCGCAACCACTGAGTCGACAGGAATCTCTCTCGCGACTCCAGTATAGGCAAATACTCCTGCAGTCAAGCAAATTAGTCATGTCAGTCATAGTGGCATTCACTGTTCATCACAAAATGCTACTTTTTTATCTAAGTGCATATGGTACGCTATCCTAGTAACACTCCCTGTTCATCACAACGTGTTTCTTTTATTCTAGTGACACTCACTGTTCATCACAAAGTGTTGTTGATTATCCTAGTGGTACTCCTTGTTCATCACAAAGTACTACGTGTTTTGCACTAACTGTTCATCACAAAGTGCTACTCCTATTAGTACTCTCTATTCATCACAAAGTACTATGTCTTGGTACTCACTGTTCATCACAAAGTGCCTTGATCTATCCTATCCTAGGGCCTCTACTTGAGTGAATCCTCTTGAGTAGTTTCCTAATTGGCAACATATGTTCTATCACAGAATTGTCAATCCTAGCCCTATTTGCTATCCTAGTCTTCCCTAGATGACCTTCTTGAGTGAATCCTCTCAGCATCTTATCCAATTGACAGCGTATGTTCATCACAGAACTGTCGATTTGTCCTTGAAGACACAAACATGCCTTCATGAAATAAACGTGCTTATAGACTGCATAAACACACCTACTCTGCACAGACGCGCCTGAAATACACAGATGTGCCTATGCTCTGCACAGATGCACCTGTCCTGCATAAATGTGCCCATATTTTACAAACGCACCTGAACAACGCAGACGTGCTAGCATTTGGCACAGATGCTTTTCTCTGTATAGATGCGCCTGACACAAACACAGACATGCCTAGCCAGCATAGACACGCTTGGCACCAGCACAGATGCACCTCGCCATTTTGACATTTTTTTGGACATTATTCTAAAATGCATTTATTGCACTCCCTAAGCTGCATTTATGAAAACATTTATTGCGCCAAAGTACAAGGAGTGTTTGCGGTACTTACCGACTCTCCTGCATCTGCTGGCCTCTAAAATCAGCGAATGCGATCGAATCTGTGAACCAATGCCATCGCTGCTGACTACTGCTGCTCTATCTCGCTCTGCACTCTGTTCTCTTGGATGTGTGGATGACAACTAGGATGTATTTCCCTCGTGGTCTATCTTATAGACTACCCTAGCCCTAGCCCTAGCCCGCATTTCCCATGTCAGTCTTCTTTATCCCTTGACTCTGTCACTCGATCCTATCCAGTCAATCCATTCTAGCCTTTCTTTCTTATCGAGAGATTGTCTGTGATCTTTTCAGACATTTTCATCCAATCTCTCGAGGGGGCATATCATTCCCATATTGGGGCAACTTCGTATCAGTTCATCTTATCTTCTTTGAAACAACGCGACAAGCCGCATTGTCTCAAAGAGGGGCAAAATGTAGACACCTAAAATTGTCATGTCTAATTAAATAAATATTTTATTTATTTAATTATTTTAGCCTAATTATTCTATTAATTAAATAAATCTTTATTTATTTAATTAATTCATTTATCCTCTTCTAGCCTTATTTCTCATTTAAATAAATATATTTATTTATTTAAATTGTACTTTTCCTAAATTAAATAAATATCTTATTTATTTAATTGATCCCACTTCCTCTATTAATTAAATAAATCTTTATTTATTTAATTAATTCATTAGCTTTTTCTACCCATGACACATGTCATTCATCTCTTAATTCCTACTCTACCTACCCTCTTATTATTTTCTTATTTTCTCTACCTACCCTCTAATCATAGCTGGCCTCCTTTTACACCTCTCAATCTTATCCCTCCATTTCTTATGGTGTCTTCTATATAAGGAGATGCTTCCTTCATTATCAAACCCTAACTACTTGATCAATTGACTACCTGACTACACTACGCTTTTCATATGCGATCCTACTTGCAACCATATTTCCGTTCTTTGATGAGCTCTTGTGCACATAAAATCTGAGAGCAAATATATCAAGCAAGATCAATGGAGATAGGAAGAATGGAGATTCAAACCATATTGGACATGTGATGGTATAATCTTTGTGATTTCATTTGATTTGCATTGTCTTAGGTAATCTTCATATGTTATGGTGGATCTTTGTTGTTGTTAGGCTAGGGTTTTGTGGTTGAATCCATTTAGTCTTTCAACATTGTTTTTATCCATTTTCACCATATACACTTATTTCTTTGCTCCAGAAGATATGTGGAATGTCCTTCTATATCATCAGAGTCCTTGCACAATCAATAACAGTTTTATTTCTTCTTTCAACAACTCCATTCTGCTGAGGTGTTAAGGGTGTAGACATTTGCCTCATAATCCCCTGTTCCTCGCAGTAATTCGTGAACTCTTGAGAGGTGAACTCTCCTCCTCTATCTGATCTCAGACACTCTAGATTCTTACTGGTTCCTCTTTCTACTCGAGCCTTAAAAACCTTAAACATGTGAAAGGCTTCATATTTTCCCTTCAAGAATACAACCCACATCATTCTGTAGAAGTCATCCACAAACAACATAAAATACCAGTCTCCATAGAAGCTCTTGGTTCTCATGGGACCGCACAAGTCTGCATGAACTAAATCCAACACATTTCAGATGAAAAGGTTTTACAATTGAAACTAGACTCGGTCAACTTTCCTAGTTGACACTCTTTGCACATAGCATTTTTAGGTTTTACTATGTTAGGCATAACTCTGATAGATTTTCCCTTACCGACTTTTTCTATGCTATCAAAGTTAACATGAAACAATTTTTTGTGCCACAACCAACTATCTTCAACCTTAGCCATTAGACAAATAGCTATGGTGGTGTCTAGATGAAACAGATTGCCTCTTGACTATTTACCGATGGAAATCAGACTTCCTAATTTGTCATTTATTTTACATATTCATTTATTGAATTCTAGTCAGTAACCCTTATTGTTAAGTTGTGCAACACTTAATAAACTATATTTTAACCCTTCTACCCAATAGACATCATCACAATTTGTCTTATCATTCAAGGCTATAGAACCCTTACATTTTACTGCACAAGGAGCATCATTTCCAAATCTCACAATTCCTCCATTGCAATCCTCCATGCTGAGGAATTTGTTTCTATCACCGGTCATGTGGTGAGTGCAACCGCTGTCACTCACCCATTCTCCACACCGGTTTGTTCTAGAAACCAATGCCATATCTCCTTCTTCTGTGCTATCCTCCTTGACTACCACAAATGCAATGCCATCTCCATCAGATCCTTTTGATTCTTCATCAGTGACTCCTTCTTCTGCAAGATAATACTCTTTCTTGTTCTTGTCCCTGTAACTTCTAAAATTATCCTTCTTGTCTCTATCATTGTTAGGACATCTTGAAGCAATATGACCTATCTTATTACAAGAGAAGCACTTTAAGGGTAATTTACCTTTATACTTTCCTTTTCCTCTTGGAAATCTTCTTGCCAATAGAGGTTCAATTTCATCATGCTCCTGTTCCTCAGATAATAGATTGTCACCATCATGGGAATGACCAGTTCTGGTAGTAGAACAACTTCTGGTTTCTTTCCTTCTCCTTGTTGGTTCATCAAGCTTTCCTCCAACACTTTTAATGGAGTTTACTACATCCTTTATTCTCTTGCTATATTTCTCTATGTTTTCTCCTTCCTGCATCCTCATCTCATCATATTTTCCTCTCAGGCTGTCTACTTTAGCCTTTTGAACAGAGGATCTCCCCCATAGATTTTCTTCAGCTTATTCCATATCTACAAAGTTATTTTAAAATATTGAACCTCAGCAAATTCATTGTCAAAAAAAGTGCTAACAATTAGATCCATAGAAAAAGTATTATCTTGCCTTTCCTTGATCTGATCTGAAGTAAGAGTCCTTGAATGTTCATTGTACTCTGTGATCACATGAGTCTAGTAGTGTTCTCGTAGGGATCTTAGATAGAGTTTCATTCTTCCACACCATAAGGTGTAATTCTCCTTAGAGAACTTAGGACCCTCATTTCACATCATCTTGGATTTTTCCTTAAGATAATTAACCTTCTTTTGAATCTAAGGACCTGATGCTCTGATACCAATTATTAGTCCCAACCAGTGCTGAGAGGGGAGGAGTGAATCAACACTTGATCAAATTTTCACAATTAAACTTTTAACTTAAATTTGCATTCATCTAATATCTAGTAATATAATTAATCACTAAAGTAAAATATGCAAGCATGAAAAGTTGACAGTGACACCAAGAATTTATCTCATGGAAACCCAAATGGGAGAAAACCACGGTGTGAGTAGGAACTCACAAAATTTGTACTCTTCTAAAGTACGCTCAGTGAGGAGCCTATTGGAAATGTGCCTCTAATTCACTTGATATGTTCGGGTTGATAGGGGTAGCCTACACTGATGGAACAAGAGAGTGGAAGACTACATTAGAGTTGTGCTGATGACCCGATGGAGCTATCTTATGCAGTTTGGGTTGTCATCAGCTATCGGGCTGGGGTTCTAGTCTGGAGTCAAGTCGATACCTGATGAAGTCACCTTTGGCAATTAGGTCGATATCTACTATCAGATTAATGTGCTGAAGGCTATGCCAAAGTTCCAATGATTCCCCTTTGTTTTGTCTCGGAGTGTTTCGCTTATCAGGATAGCCATTTTGGGTGTGAGCCGATGACCTGATGAGGCCACCTTAGGTTATCAGGGTAACAATGCATATTGGGGTAACATCACAGTGTTGGTTTCAATGGGCCGATAAGGCCACCTACCAGTTATTGGATATCAGGGTAGCAGTTCATCTGTCTGGCTAATGACCCGATGGAGTCACCTTAGGTGATCGGGTATCATCGGGTGATCAACTCTATCTTTTGAAGGCTATACCAATGGTTGATGGAGCGAAGACCGACGTCGGTGTGAGAATGAACCGAGATCCAAAAAGGTGACCACTTGGACACTAAGGATGAGACTGCCGGTGTATATGAATAGAGAACTGACTCGACTCCCTACTACATGTCGGATAATTGATTTTCCTTGAATGAAGACTGACACAGGAAGACGGTTAGACTTCAAGCCATTGTTGCAGTTGCTTAGATGAACGGTCAACCAGTTTGGTATTAGAAGCAAAATGTGAACCAAATGTAATATAGAGAGTTGCGATAGCTATTGAGAGATCTGTAATTGCAATTTGACCTAAGTGGTTTTATTATTTCATCTGGAACGATTGTTTGACAGAGTGAAAGAAGTCTGCAGATTGAGATTTATTGTATTTGACATACTGATAATAAAGTTATTTTTCTATTGGTGGTGGGTTTTTCTCCCTAAAGGGTTTTCCCACGTTAACTCTATGTATTCTATCTCTATGTTGTTTAATTGTGTATTCCCATGCTTGTATTGTATTTTGTAAAGTAATAAACTTGTAAACACTAGTCTTTTCTTCTCTACAAATTGACATTAGGAAAGCAAATTTTCACACTTGCTTTCCTTATAGAGCCATCCCTATTGGGAGATTACATAGACACTATTAGGTGCCACCTAGTTAAGGGATTTTGTTCAAGGTCAGTTAGTGCCTTTACCTTGTTAAAGGTAGCCTGGTTAAAGGACTTAAGAACATCAATTAATATGTCACTCGGTTAAAGGATTTTTCAAAAGGGACCTATTAAAGTCCACCCAGTTAAGGGATTTATGTTACAGTGGTTAGAAAGCAACAGATGGATGATTTGCTGAATTGCCTACTAATAGGTTGATTAGATCTCAATATGTATCACACTCAATCCACACTAGTTGTGTCTTCTATGTATAGCATCGATTTTCTTCTTACACCTTCGACTCTTCTTTCAGCCAGTCGCTTGTCCCTCAGGGCTGCACTATGCTGATCCTTTGACCTTCGACTTTGCACTCTATCAGTTCTCTATCCTTCAGCTATGTACTCTGTCGGTCCTCTAATATTCGGCTCTGCACTCTTCCAGTTCTCTATGTCTCAACTTTGCACTTAGTCGATCTAACTCAAACACACTCTACTTTTCTAAAACCTCTTAGCGCTTCCTCTCTCTACTCTTCACTTTGGATTGCCTTCAACAAGATCAGCTTGTTGAAAATTTCATGATAAAAAATTTATGAAATAAATCACAAATACTTTATACATCTTATATTGACACTTTCAGGTGATCCCTCAATCAAAGCAATCATGGATTTTGGAAGATTTCAAATTCAAAATCTCCCACTCTTTTCTCTGCATGCCTTTCAACATTTCTGCCAAGTGTTCAAACAAATTCTACCATCGCATCCTCAAAATATAGTAATTTCTAGGTCGTGTTCAGTCAATTAAGTGTGAACCAAAAATTCCACAAGTAATCATGTTTGATTGCATGATAACTGAAGTTTACCTTACCAACATATGATTTGGCATAGACATAAACTCACCAACTCATATTTTGCCACTGCAATTGAATAGCAGATCACTACTCTGAATTTAAGTTGAACTCCTGTCTTATTTCTATCATACCGATATACCGGTTTGCCACTGCACTTCTGTATTATTAGTTCATCCTTTGATTGCCAGTTTGTTGTGCTAGCATCAAGTCTCTTCCCCTATTTTCCAATGAGGTTTTGGTTTTCATACAACCTCAATTTTTCTTGCCCAAGTCACCTTTAGTGACTTCATCATCATCAAAGTGACCAATATTCTTAAATGATAGATCAGTTGGCTTAGTCTATCTTTCCTTTAGCTGATTGAACCTTTGGTCATTTGTTACCAATGGTGTTTCCATGTGTTTGTAAGTTACCACTTTACCTATACCACTTCATTGGTTAGTGTCTTTACTGGTAAGTGCTAGACATCAATGACAAATATTAGCGCATATACCAGTTCTGTAGATTGACTAGTTTTGTCAATGCCAACAATCCAACATAGGATTCTTCCCATGCCATAATTCATCGGGTGTTTTGTTTTTACCTCTTTTGACAAGTACCCAGTTCAAAGTGTAAATGGCAGTGCTAACTACTTCTCTCCAAAACATTTTCGGTACTTGATCCTGAATTAACATGGTTCTAGCAGCTTCAACTATTGTTCTATTCAGTCTCTCTACTTTCCCATTCCATTGTGGACTCCTCAAAGTTGACATCTTTCTTTTAATATCTTGTTCATCACAAAACTTCACAAATTAATCAGAAGTAAACTCTCCTCCCCGGTCAAATCTTAAACACTTCAAATTCTTACCGGTTTCATTCTCAACCAAAGCTTTAATTATTTTAAACTTACTGAATGCTTCATATTTTTCCTTCAATAATGTCACCCACATCATCTTGGAATAATCATCAGTGAAAATCATGAAATATCTATCACCATAATAATTCTTAGTTCTCATGGGACCACAAAAATTAGTATGTACCAAATCTAGGATATTTTGTGAAGATAAATTCTTTCTCTTGAAACATACAGAGGTCATCTTGCTAATCTAAAAATATTTTCATAATACATTATCCAATTTAACAAGTTGGGGCAATCCTCTTACAATACTTGACTTGCTAACCTCTACCAAATTATTAAAGTTTACATGACAAAATATCTTATGCGACAACCAGTTGTCTTCTATTTTTGCAACCAAACAATTGTTTACATTATTATTCAGATGAAAAAGGTTACCTCTCGTCTGCTTCCCAGTAGCAATCAATTCACCATTACCTCTAAGAATTTTGCATACTCCACTTTTTAATTCAAGTAAATATCCTTCATCATTAAGTTGACCAACACTCAAAAGATTATGCTTTAGTCCATCAACCCAAAATACATCATCAACATTACTCTTCCAATTTCAAGAAATTGATCCTTTACCTTTTACCATGTAGGGAGAGTTATTACCAAATCTAACAAGACTTCCATCAAACTCTTCAAGGGATATCAACTTACTTTTATCACTGGTCATGTGGTGTGAGCAGCCCCTGTCTATAATCCACTCATTACTATTTTCCATATGAGATACCAATGCCTTTTCATCTGACAGATCCTCCTTTACATCTAAAAACACAATCTCCTCATTGTCATCTTCATCTTCTAATTCCTCATTGGTCACTCCTTCATCAACTGCAACATAACACTACTTTTTGCCTTTTTCTTTGTATTTTATAAACTTTTCTTTCTTATCAGCATTGGGGCAGTTAGCAACAATATGACCAATTTTGTCTTTTTGTTTTCGTTTTGTTGTTCCTTTCTTTTGTTGTCCGTTTGGTTTACTGGCCTTCTTGCTAGTCTTTTGTATGTTGTTTCATTGTTGGACTTGTTGTTTCTCTGATGATCTATCTTTTGCTCCTATGTTAAAGGTTTTGGGTCCTTAAAACCTATTTTTCATATTAATCAGAACAATATGACCAATTCTACTACAAGAGAAACACTTCAAAGTTAATTTTCCTTTATACTTACCAGTGCCTCTCAAAAATCTTTTAGACAATAATGCCTCAAGTTTCATAACATGATCTTCATTATCATCATTTCCCTAGCTACTTCCATGATCTGACCTACAATCATGATTTTGACAAGTATCATTTCCTTTCCTTACAGATGTACAGATAACATAAACTTTAAAGGAAGATTCAGAAGATTTTGAAACACTATTTTCAAATCTATTTAACTAAAAATCAGTTATCTTTCCAATCGATGAATCAACAATCACTTTATCTTTGGAAATAGATCTTAGTTCTTGGATTGCAAAAACTCTAATAGCATACTGTGGTAGAAGATTTCTAAGCATTTTACTTACAACAACATCATCATCAATCTTACCTCTTTGATTCTTTGACCATACTGTGCAATGTTCTCACCTTCAATCATTCTCATTTCATCAAACTTACCTCTAAATCTTTCTTCTTTAGCTCTTTGTACATGATCATCTCCTCCATAGATCAGATCTAGCTTCTCCCATACCCCACATGTAGTTTCTAATCCTTGGACATCAATATACTTAGAATTAGATAAAGTACTTACAATTGCTTCCAAGGCTTTCATGTTCTCTTGATGTTCTTTAAGTTCATTTGGTGTCAAGGGGGCGGTAGTAGGAACAACATACTTGGTTTCCACTTGTTTCCAATATTGAGCACCTAGACCTTTAATGTAGATCTTCATCTGGTCTTTCCATATCTTGTAGTTATCCTTGTTGAGCTTAGGACCCTCTTTCTTCATCATCTTGTCTTCAGGATTTTTCCATCAAGTTGTTAGGCTTTATGAACACAGAGGACCAAAGCTCTAATACCAATTATTAATCTCAGAAGTTTCAGTTAATACTAAGAGGGGGGTGAAACAGTATTAACATCACTTTAAAAACAAAAATTTAAACTTAATAATCCTTCACCAACTCAAATATAAATCAATACCAAACTTATTTACCAGTACCGGTAGTTGTTGTTAAACATCTGATAAACTGATTTAACCGGTCTACACATTAAGTGTTCAATAACAATGCATAAACTAAAATTTAAGCAATAACATCACATCAAAAAAATTCATCACATGAACACCATATTTTTCATGTAAAAACCCAAATAGGAAAAACCATGGTGGGAATTGGTACCCACAAAAATTTGCACTCTTTCGGAATGCACCCTGTTAGGAGCCTAGCCCTGTTAGGAGCCTAGCCCTGTTAGGAGCCTAGCCCTGTTAGGAGTCACTTGGTTAAGGGATTTGGATGTTCAGCCCTTTTAGGAGGTTATGACCTATTAGAATCAACCTCATAAGAGGATTTACAACTCAGATGTTGAGCCACCCTGTTAAGGTATTTACAAGTTTTAGGCTTGTTAGGACCTACCCGGTTAGGGGGTTTTATTTGGTGCAACTGTTGGGGAACAATAGTGAAAGGATCTGGAATTTGCACTCGACTCCTTGCTTGAACATATCTAGTTATGCTCCAATATCTGCAACACTTAGGCATATCTTACACTTCTCTGGTATGACTTAACACTCTTCTCTAAGACCACCAACACAATGAACATCAACTAAGCCAACATAAATAACATTTTCAACTAGGTCGACAACTAAACCCTAGATACATCATGATTTTACAATCCAAATCATCATGGATCATATCTAATCAACATACAGAGCATTACAACATTTTATAATGCAATATCAAAAGTTGAATGATTGTAACTCATCACAAAAACTCGATCTATAACAAAGTCAAACCCTTAGAACACTCTACTAAGCGCTTCGCTATTTTCCAATAAATTCCTCCATCATTCACGCAAAAATAGAAAATTAATCATCCACGTGAGTGTACCATGTTATTTCCAACATGTAAACTTGATGTAGGTCACCGCCATACCAAAAATCATTACTGGTTAGCTGATTTCTTCACCAGTCCTTAAACCCTAGCAAAAACTCAACAAAAATCAGAAACATACCTTTTGGTAGTCAAAACAAGATGTGGTTCCAATAAGATACACATTACAATGATAAAAACTCATATTCCAAACCGCAATCCTCCAATCATCACCAATCATCATATCTAAACAAAACATCTCCATGTTTATCAGTTAAAGTCCTAATTCCCAGTTTTATTTATCTTTATCGATAAACCCTTTGAGGTAAACTAAAAATACTTAGATGACAAAATAAACATCAGGAAACATCATTTAACATCAGTTGACACCAATTAACACTAGTTTCCATCTATGATAACACAAATAACTAATCAAGTCATCTAATCATACAATCTCAATCTCTTCATCACAAATAGTCCTTTACCAGTTCAGTCATCATTCTCCAACTGCATCATCTCATCTGCATCAGTTATGCCCATTATGCCAACATTATAAAACTTAACTTTTTAGATTGAAAATGACTTTTCTGTCATATCTCTTTTTGTAGATTAGATGATGCCTTTCGTTATTCATTTGATTCATTGCACCTTTATTTAGGGTAGATAAGGTATTTTTGTCCATGTGAAAACATATGACTTATACATAGAAGAATCTTCTTTTTTGATCACATTCAAACTTTTGGTTGGTTGATTAAATATAAATCATGCGTAACTAATCTCATTATCAATTAGTGAGGATGATATTTCGTAGAAGGTAAATGTCAATGTTGCATTGATAAGTGCCTACAAGATCAACAGTTTTACTCATTAATTTTTATTTCTTCTATGTTCGAAAAGAAAGATGTTACTATCTCTAGTTCACATAATATAGAGAAATTTGTTCATATCAATTTGGAAATTTTCAAAAATATCGTTGTTTTGAAAGTTTCTATTTGTTGACTGTGTTGTTAGCATGGACAATGATAGGACATCTGCAAGAAAACCCCTTCTTGTGAAAATTGAAAATAAATATACACTCCAAGGTTTTGAAAGGCTAGGTCATAGTCATCCAAGATAGATCTGTGTGAATAGTTGTAATTGTGAACAAGGAGAATTGTTAGTATCACTACTCTTGGGATAAAAAATATAGTGCCTTTACATGTGAAACTGAAAATTTGCTTCTATTTTTTTGTGTTTTTCGATTTGAATTTGTACCACTAATTGAAACAACAATTGTAATCTAACAATCCTACTCCAATCTAATTTTGATTAGAAAATAAATAAAAATAGATAGATGGTTAAGGAATCTTTTTAAAACAATTATAATGGACAATACTCATCAAAAGATGATTCAAAAGCTTTTATGATTAAACCACATCTACTTAATCATATTTGCATAAATCAAAGTAGCACAATTTATGGAAATATAATAAATTCATCTAAGGAGCAAAGCAACAACAATTCTCAAAATTCATAAAACCATAAAGTCATACCCATGCATGCATATGGGACAAATTCCTATTAATTTCTTCATGATATTAATCCATCCAAGTTATTGTTTCTATTGAATAATATAATGATAAATAATACCAACTAATAAACTTGTTTAAATCATTAACATAACCAAAGATATGAAATATGAACATACTTCAGAAAATTTAGCAAGAAAAACCACAACAAAATTTGCATTAATATCTGATAAAGAATGTATATTCCAACAATCCAACCCTATTCACAATTAAAATCAGGGTATATACAGAGTTTGCATATGCAAATCTGCAAACTCAAAACTAGGCTTTTTGTAATGCCCCGCCAGGAAACCCCGAAGGGATAAAGCCATAACACAAGAATAGAGTGCAAATTTTTTTTTTTTGAAAGTTACAACACATAAGATGCAACAAGACATCAAAGATTCAGATTACATAGCGGAAGACATCAACTAACACCTAAAGAGTTTCCCAACGAGATTACTTAAATTTCACAATTCACTTAACTCACACAATTAATTCACAAGCTGAAAATCTTAATAATGAGATAATTCATAATCAGGACAATTCCTTTCAAAGAGGGAAATATAAATCACAAGCAAAGATTCATCATTAAGATCCATTCATAATCTTCATTCAAGCTTTTCCTTTAAAATTACAAACCATACATCTAACATTCTAATACACTAGGATTTCATCATAACATAAGAGATCTTCCCAAGCATATTTAAATTCCTTAACAACAACTAAGTAGATTCCATTACTCTAAGTTACAGTCATTCATATTCCAACTTATTTCATTTTAAAAGATAATTGCATACTAGCATCTACGATAAATCTCATCTACACACTTAAGCATTCAATCAACATGGCATTCACGAAGGAACTGAATATAAGCATTTATAGTTAATTCCAATTATCCATTTAACCATTCTAACATAAGCTAATCATACATGATAAAGCTGAATAAAGGAACATAAGAGAATACATCACATAACACCATAATGATCTCGGAGTTCACCCCTAAAGGGCTACATCTCCGGGTCTGCGCAACTGCAAGACCCCTCTGATAAATAATAAAGTTAAGAGTACAAGAGGTTACACCATACAATCTAGCCATCAAGGCGAAATATAAACCATATACAAGCGACCGCATCGGTCAATAAATACATAAACGATCCCTGAAAAGAACAGGATCCAGCTGAACATAATCAAGCTAAAACAAGAGTCCAAGAGAGCATCCATAAGACTGAGCCATCACCACCCATGGTCTAACATGAAACCGACACTCACAAGGGCAGAGACAAAGGACGACTCACAAAGGTACTCCTAACAGGACTAAACAACAACACACTAGCGAACGTAGGGACAAGTGTCATCACACAACCTGGTATGGATACCATGGCAAGTCTTCATAGGTCGCGGTCCCATACACTGGGTCACCCTGGCAACCTAATCCGAGCTTCCGGCCCATCCAAGCCTCATGTGGACCCACACATCCTCTCGTGAAGACAAGAATGGTGGTTTGCCATTTCAAGCCTTCTCACAACATGTCGAATCTATGATAGCACTCGTCTCATGTGTGAGGCACAATTATCTTACTTATAAATTACATTCTAATCTACTTAGGTTATCACTTATTAGACTCACTTTCGATGGGTTACCCAGCAGCCACTTTGGGCGCGGCCCCCAATCGAAAGCCACTTTCCCATACGACACTAGACTATACTCAGACGAACTCAAACCAAGGAATACACATGGTCAGACGAACGGAGTTCAAGAAGAGATACACAATCATCAAGTCATACACGACTCAAAAGTAATCACTTACTGACGGTACTCTAACTAGAGACCTGACAACTAAGGTTAACCACGAATCATTATTCGACTCACACACAAGGAGAATATGACCAAAATGACATTACCACAATACAACAGTCAACTCGGAATCGACGACTGAAACAGGTGCCCCAAGTCAATCCATACGACAGGGTCCTACTAGACAAAGTGAACATGCCATTTCATAATTAAGGGTGAATACAGAAATTAAACTCACAAGGCAATAATCAGAAAAGACAATATTTCCTCAAATGATTTAAACTTTAAAAACGATCAAGTTTTCTACAAGATCTAAAACAGATAACAGTTATCTACCTCATCAAGGGATAAGTTGTTCTTGGTTTTTCTAACTCGTCAAGGTTCAAGCATAGAACAGCCATATAAGCCACAATGAGTTTTTAAACCATTTCATAATAATAAAATTCAGACAACCGATACGATTATAAAAAGAGCGTCTAAAAGAAGATAATCATTTCCAAAAGCATATCGTTAAAATTTCTAATGCCCAACGATAAATAATTCACTACTTTACCATTACTGAAATGATATGTTCTACGATAAAATTTAACATCATCAAGCAGTAATTACATCGTATTTCAACGATCAGGATCTAGATTCATTAATCCAAGATCGATCAGAATATAATCAATGATATTTAGTTGCGAAGTTAACAGTTTTAGAACTTAATCAGGAAAGGAGCATAGGTCAAGAAATGAGATTGAATAATTAATTCACTAATAAACTCCATTATGAGTTTAATCCATATCCAATTAACCTTTACACTATATGCCACCTTAATCAAGATTAAAAAAAAAAACTAATTAAACTTAACATTAAAACAACATACAATAACATGCTATTAAAATCATATGCATTTTTTTTTAAATACAAAAAAAATTGCATTAAAAAAAATGATTTAATAATCCACGTTTAAAACAAAACGCTTTTTAAATAAAACTATGTTTCTTTTTTTTTTTAAACAAAAAACGCACTTACAACGCAGGCTAGGGCGGGCCGTGCCCTAACCCTAGCCGCAGGCGCAGGGAGATCACCGTGGGCGGCGCCACGGTGGTGCCCGCAGGTGCCGCGGCACCCTGCAGCCACCACCGTGAGCCGTAGGCAACGCACAGCGAGCCAATGCACACGGGAACGCACGGAAACAGGGGAGGAGAAGGGGCAAGCGGGGGAGAGGGGAGGAAGCGGGCGGAGCTCCGCTCCCCGCCTCCAAACCCCAAACCCATGGTTCAAACAAAAACAAATGCGCCCAGTCCAACAAAACAAAAAAATATGTTTTAAATGTTAATTCGAACACACAGTCCGTTAAAAAGATAAAAACGCACAGTTCAATATAAAAAAAAAAAAAATGTTTTCATTTCCTTTAAAATATAGTCCGAAATTAACACAAATGCCCAGCTTGGTTAAGATAAATTACACAGCGTTATTATACAACGCACAGCTCGGAACTGGTCACAAACGCCCAGTTCGATATAATCCATATTATTTAAACACATGGTTCGTTTTATTTTGCATAAACCAGAATAACAATAAATGGGTTCGAATTCCATATTTCGATTCACATACCAGAACTCCATTTTCCTAAACTTGGAGATATGGGTTTTACAACATTTCCTCTTAGAACAGCAAACCCCATAAAAATTAAGAAAAAACCAAATGGATAAACAAACCCTACCTGATCTCGCATTCCTGGCTAGATCTGATGAAGAATCCAAATCTCCAACTCCCAAATCCTCCTTCTTCCTCCAAAATCCTCAAATTCATCTCCAAAATCTCTCCCAAAATGTCCATTTTTTTCAATTTTTCCCAAATTGGGTTATATGGAAGAGTTGACCCAAAAATTCCATTTTTGGAATTAAAATCTTTATTTAAAAATAATTCACAAAATTTAATTCTTTTCTAGCTAGCAACAAATTAACTTGCTATTCAAATCCAAAAATCGATTTCCTCATTTAACTGAATTTTAATCTTTCAAATTTCAGAATCCAACAGAATGCAATTACGTCTATTGCGATTAAATACCAAACTTTCTTTTTCAACAGCATAAATAAGATGCATTAAATATTCAAGATCAGTCATTAAATCGAATTTACTCCCAATTTAAAATAAGCAATTCACATCAATGAAAATCGCATAACGGAAACCAGATAATTTAGTCCATAAATCTCTAATGCACAAATACATATTAAATCAAGAAATTACTAAGGACTAATTAATCAATTTAACCAAACACACCAAGCACGCAAATCGAGAAGGTCAACCAAACAGACGACTCGCAAACCCAAACAAAAAGGGATTACCGACGACGACTGGCGATGCTCACTGGAGCACGACGAAGGTCAACTAGGGTCTTACGACCGCCTAATCCAACTCTAGGGATAAAAGGTACACTCAAACCTGCAACCCAGGTGAAGAAGAACCTCGCACTCACGCGGCGTTGTACCTGAAATCTCCTGCAACCAAAGATCATACATGCATACATATATAATAACTTAATGAGAACGTTAGCTCAATATTGATACCACGAAATAGGTACACTAACAACTTGCATACAACTAGTGAGAAAACCACATCAATAGCTATGCGTTAAATCAAACATCTGACTATAATCATTATATTAAGATAACTAATCAAGATTAAACCAATGTTAGAGATCGATTACGGTAGGGGTACTACACTTTTCATGGTGAAATTAAGGCCTAAAATGTATTAGAATCAACAAGAAAACTACATAAAACTACTCCTAAACTAATACTATATATCCTTAGACTTTATTTAGGTGGTAGACCAATGATTTGAGCATCAAAATTTGATAAAAAATGCAACTTCTTTGACCATTTGAGACTTCTATTAACTATTATTCATCTTTCCATGGGTTTGCATGAAAAACATGGGATTTTCTTTTCTCAAAGTTGTAGCTGCAATTCAGCTGAAAGTAACTAAGGTTCCTTGGACATGAAAAATAAGAAATAACACCTCATTTTTATTTTCATTCAATCCCCATAGAAAAAAGGACTTAACTAACAAAAAAAATATAAACATCACTTATCACACAACCAATTGTCTTCTACTTTATACATACTTTAATCTAATTCAGAATTTAAAGTATTTAATATCATTACTTTCGCATCTTATCCGAAAAATGTTTCTTGAAGTTCCTACCACATTCTGCAATCCTTTAACATCTAGAGATTTGGTATATTTTAATTTTATTACTAGGTTCTTAACAAAGGTAATGGACTTCTTGTTTACATCCTCTAGTTGTGCCTATTTAGCCTTCATAATTCCTAAATCATTTCTTCCATAATCTTTAGAGAGTAATCCTTGTACATTTTATCTTCTAATTCTTGTTTGATGATTGGCATACTTTTCAATTGTAACTTGTAATTTGATAAGGTATCATGAAGACTCAACATATTCTTCAACATGGGATAATAAAGAATTAATGAAATTGATTTGTTTAATAATCTTATCCTTCGCCTTAGTATACTCTTGTACTCGCATTTTAGTTTCCCTTATCCATTCCACTATGATAGATCTCTATCTGCATCTTCTTCCAAAACTATCTTTTACTATAATAATTTTAAATTAGTCTTCTTTACTATCAAGAGAGTAGGGAGATAATCATCCCATAAGAGGATTGATTCTTTAATATTGTGATGTATTTCACTCCTCCATTCAAGAGGTCATTCAATATAGTTAATTGTCCTTGCAAGTAATCAAAATTTATCAAAAATTGTTGAATAATAGTTGTTAGATAGCTCAGATAACCGGAGGACAACTGACAGGGGGGGTGAATCAGTTGTCAACAGATTATAGAACTTAAAGAATTCAAAACCTTATTACCGAAACACATAAGATTAATACTGGAATGCATAAACCAAATACTGAAAAATAAGATATAACAATTAAGCATAAACACAAATCAAAGAGCAGTTACCATCCATCCATAACACATGACACCAAGATTTGTATGTGAAAAAACTAGTAAAGGGAAAAACCACGGTGGGAAGCCTACCCACAGTCAGATAATACTTTTGCAGCAAGTATGTGATTACAAAATGAGGGGCCTCCACATGCAAGAAGGTCAACAACCTAAAGCACATTTCTCATCACAAAAAGAGTGTCTCTGACTACAAAATAGATCCAGACTACAATCTAGAAAGAAGAGTGAACTGTGATGATAACATCTCCTATTCCTAAGTATAGTTTTGGTTAAGCACAGTATCGGAGATCTTAAACCTCTCTTCCAAACCCAATTTGATCACCTATGATCGACCGAAACCTTTGCATATGATTACAACATTATTGACATAGATAATCACATAACCCCATAACCCATGATCTACAAAGAGATCTTACATAATGATTATACCAATACTAGGACCTAAACAGTTAGGTCGGCGACCTAAAAGATGATACAATAAATCCATAACATAAACCCCCAATCTAATGATCAAACATGTCGAGTTAGGCTGAAAACAATGTAAACTAGTCATTAAATCTCATTGGTAATGCATCAGGTTCATCCACCAACACGTTATATAAATCGGTCCATAACCTAGATAACACCGGACCCAAAATAGGTCACCATAAACCAAATCCAACAATGTCGATCAATAGGAACATGGAAAAGATAATCAACAACATCCTCAAAGATATCTAGAACCCACACCAACACCACTTATCAAGTGCATCAAAAGATCTTCAACAAGGCTTTGTTGGTAAAACCCTTGTCGGTGACAGAAAGGCTTACTAGAACAAATGATAGCATTTGAGTCATCAAATCCTGAACCAACTTATCGTGATACGCATCAGGAACACATAAATAACAAGTCCAAACCAATTCCACAAACCAAAGAATACTAGATGCTCTAGATCAATAATCCAACTACTCAACCAGAATCTATCGAAAACCAACCAGACTACTGGAACCAGTCGGGTACCAGTAAACAACTGAAACGGTTGGTGTTTCCATCAATGACAAAACATTAATGCAACACATAATCAATTCCTTCAAATTTCCAGCAATCTCCCCCTTTGGCATTAAGGAAACACTAGATGTGAAAACATCCAAGTGCCAAGAAATGCCAAACCGGATGTGAGAAACATCCAAGTGCTAAGAAAAGTCAAACTGGTCTCCCCAAACGGAAGATAATCAACAATGTCCCACATGATAATATAACATTGAAGCTCTGAACCAATAAACCAGACTCCCTCTATGAATGATGTCTCTATTAGGCTCTAAAGATATCTTCCTTATGTTTTTCACAAGAATATCTCTCCCCCTTTGACATCAATGCCAAAGATCTGACATAAATATCAAAGATAAGTCATAAATCGACTAAATCTCAAAGTTGACTACTCCCCTAGATTAGTAGAACCACTACATCAATCTAGATTGAATAATAGCTCTGATAATGAATACTGTACTGATTCCAAACTACATCAATCAAGTTTGTACCAAAGGGGCAAAAAATCCCAATCTGTCCTTGAAGTACTCAAATGATTCCTTAGGTAAATTTTTAGTGAAAATGTTTGCAATTTGCTCTTTAGTGTTCACATAAACCAATTTGACTTCATTTGCTTCAACCTTCTCCTTCAAGAAATGTACTTGATAGATATGTGTTTTTTTTTAGAATGAAATACCAGATTCTTTGATATATCAATAGCACCAGAGTTATCACAGTGAATAACTACCTGTTCATTAAAGTCCACCTTTATATCCTTCAACATTTGCTTCATCCATAGAACTTGTGTGCAGTTAGTAGCAGCAACAACATACTCAGCTTCAACAGTAGATAAAGAAGTACATGATTGCTTTTTGTTGATCCACAAAACAAGTTTCTTTCCAAGAAAGAAAGCTCCACTGGATGTGCTCTTTCGGTCATCAACATCTCCAACCCAATATGCATATGTATATGCACATAATGTAAAGTCATCATTTTTAGGATACCACAAACCATATTCAATTGTTCCTTGCAAATACCTGAAAATCCTTTTCACTGCACTCTCATGCGTTTCTCTAGGATCTCTTTGAAATCTTGATACAATGCAAACTACATTTATTATATCTGGTTTAGTTTGAGTCAAATATAACAAACCTCCAATCATAGACTTGTACCTTGTAGGACTTACTAGTGATGATTCATCTTTATTTGTCAATTTCTCACTTATAACATAGGAGTACCAATTGGTTTAGAGTTTTCCAAACCAAATTTCTTCAATAACTCTTTAGCATACTTAGTTTGATAGATGAAAATTCCTTTATCAGTTTGATTAATTTGCAAGCCTAATAAAATTTTTATTTCCCCAATCATAGACATCTGAAATTCATTCTTCATATTGCTAGAGAATTCCATACACAACTTATCTTCACCTCCAAAAATGATATCATCAAAAAAGACTTCAATAATAAGTATGTCATCATCAGTGATCTTATAATATACATTATAGTCAGCATTACCTTTAGTGAAATGAAGATTCAAAAGATATTTATCCAATCTTGCATACCAAGTTCTAGGGGATTGTTTCAATCCATATAAAGCTTTCTTTAACCTACAAACCATGTTTTTATCATCTGAAAGTGAAAAACCATCAGGTTGCTCAATACAAACTTCCTCTTCAAGATCTCCATTAAGAAGAGTACACTTAACATCCATCTGATAAACCTTGTAGCTCTTATATGGAACATAAGCAAGAAACAATCTCATAGCTTCTATACTAGCTACCAATGAAAAGGTTGCATCATAATCAATTCCTTCCTTCTGAGAATATTCTTTACAAATCAATCTATCTTTATTCCTCACAAATTGTCCATCTTCATTCAATTTATTCCTAAAACCCCATTTAGTTCCAATAAAATTCTTATTTTTAGGTCGGCGAACTAGAGTCCATGTGTTATTCTTTTGTATCTAATCTAATTCCTCTTCCATAGCTTTCATCCAACATTCATCTTTACATGCTTCAATTATTGATGCCAGTTCAATTTGAGAAATTAAATATACCTCATCAGCTGCCAACCTTCTTCTTGTCATTACTCCTTTGTTTTTATCTCCAATGATCTAATCTTCTGAATGATTCAACCTTACATACTTAGGAGTCTTCTGATTTTTTGTTCCTCTACCCCAATCTTCAATTACTATTGAATTTTATGATGCTTCTGGAGTAATTGGTTTAACATTCTATTCCGGTATAGGTACTACCAGTTCAGTTATGATCATTTCCACTACTAGTTCTTTCTCATAAGTTCTTATTTGACTTATGTTCTACTCATCCACCTTGACATTAGTTCTCTCCACAATTCTCTGCAATATCTTGTTTTAACATCTATAAGCTTTTATTTCATTAGAATAACCAAGAAATATTCCTTCATCACATCTAGGATCAAACTTTCCAATGGAATAATCTCTTTTGATATAGAATTTACTACCAAAGATTTTGAAATGCTTAACTGTAGGTGTATGACCAAACCATTACTCATAAGGTGTCTTATTGGTTTCTCCTTTGATATGAACTCTGTTGAATGTATATATCGCGGTGCTCACGACTTCTCTCCAATAGATATGAGGCATATTAGCTTCCATCATCATGGTTCTAGTTGCATCCAAGATAGTTTTGTTCTTCCTTTCCACAACTCCATTTTGTTGAGGTGTCCGAGGAGCTGAAAATTGTCTCCTTATTCCATTCTTCTCACAATAACTACTAAATTCACCGGAAGTTAATTCTCCACAATGATCTGACCTTAAGAATTTAATCTTCAATCCTGTCTTCAAAGCTGAACTTGGGAAGAAAAGGAAGCAGGTTAGCTTAAAGTTGTCATCCTCTAAGGACAGGAAAAAAAGTAAGGAGATGGTCTATCAGGTTCCCTCCTCCTCCTTGGAGGTTCCTGAGGACTCTAAGAAGGAATCCCAGTCCAAGATGCACGATGTGTCCAAGTTCACGCTGAATGTTATGAGATACTCAGCTACTACACTGTGTCTATTGTAGGATAGCACGACCAAAGGGAAAGGCAAGGAGGACAACGACTACAAAGCCCTGTTCAAGTACCTCACTAAGGAATGGGCTCGAAAGTTGCTCCTTAAGAAGAGCCAAGGGAAAAAGAAATAACTTTCGGCATGTGGAGGAGGTTTTGTCTATGTTGTGTTGTTGTTGGTTGGATAAGCCTAGTTTTGGCTTTTGTTTATATTTTGTTGTTTATAGCCCTATGTGGCTTATGAATTATACTCTGACTGGTAGTATTTTATCGCTGATAAACTCTCATAGTATGGTTTTTTTTTTTGATAGAGGTAAAAGGCTACTACTTTGCTGATTTTATGTGGACAATGTTCCTGCCACTGTTCTCTTAATTGTACCTATGGGTCAGCCCCCTCGTTTTTGGCTTCTTTTATTATCAAAAACATTTAAAAATTTGAATAGAATGGTCCATGTAGTTGCAAACTTCAAGTTTGTTTAAAAATTATATAAAAAGTTAACTAAAACTTCGAAAGAGACCTAATTTTATTTGGGATAAACAAAGGAACATATTTTGTGGCAATCCAAGGACACCAATCAATAGATCGCTATGAAACAACCTCTGCAAGAAACTATACTAATAGAATGCCATCTAGCGCATTGGATGAAGAAATACTGACTCTTCATCTCATCGATTCCCACACATCCATCTGAGCAACATAGCGTGTTAGTTACCAATATATATGGATGAATACACACAGTACAATACCCATTGTTTACAGCTAGGACTACTAGGATATTTAATTCCAGCTATACTTCTAAGCTTCATCTGTTATTTACCATAATTATGGCTAAGACCATTGGGGCATATAATACCATTTGCACTCATAGCTTTCATCTGTGTGCCAACATCTGTCGATAGCTATATAAATATATAAAATAATATGTATGCATTAATTATTATACATATATGTTTGTTTGTCAGTCTATATATATATATATATATATATATATATATAAACACATTTCTTCTGAACCTCTCAAGAAAAAAAATGACATGGATAGTAATTTGCTTCCAATCCCACAAAGAATATCTATAAATCATATACAACAATTGTTTGAAGCATAGTACATTATACTTACACACAACAACAGGTGTGACAACAAATGGTAAATGTGAATGGAATTCAAATACATGGTTTATGAATAGAAAAAACCCCACATAAATGAATAGAAAAAACCCCACATAAATGAATCATGAGGGGTTTATGAGGAAAACCCCTCCACAGTTTTGATTAACTCTTCAGATTTTTTAATAAAAGACATGTAACTAGCATACTTTTCACATTTGCCCAGTTTTTAAGCTAGTTTTGGCTAACATTGATCAATTTATTGCTTAAACCAGACATTTTGGTTCAGACTGTCACCCAACTGTCAGCTAAAATTCATCGTGTTAAATTAATTAACTCAATTGAAGATCAAATATTCCGAATGAGATATTACATCTTATTGAAGAATCAAAAGTTGATCAAATATTCCAAATGAGATATTAAGTCTTATTGAAGAACAAAAGTTTGTAGAGGTTGAGAAGAGAAGTTTTTTAATGTTTCTCATAGGTTGAAAATGTATGATAAGACTCGGTGGCACAATATATAGGTTACAAAAGACTTGACTTGAGGACTATATCTGATTTCATGATGACTAACGTCTAGATTAGAAGTTTGGTGTTATTCAATGAATGTATTGTACTAAATAGAGAAAGCGGCTATGAGTGAACTTACCTTGCAGCCCAACAAGCAAACCCGAAAGGAATCCAGAAGACTTCAAGCACATTTTTCACAAATATTTGTCATGCATTTTTCAGGCCACGATTGAGGCCTCTCATTGAGAAACACAATCCTTCAATGTGAATAACATTGTGGTAGGAGGACCGCCATATCTACACACAAGAAAGGGAAAAAATTCATTTTTGATCTATTCTGATGTCACAAATCTCTAGATTTCAACTAGAGTAGCTACTGATGATAAATTCCGCCCCCAAAAAAAAAATATCCGAGGACATATATCACTGTTCATAAATAAAACCCTAATAAGTAGGCCTATTTAAAAAATGAGATTCACTTAAATGTAAAATTTCGCCAAAGCCGCCAATAAAATCAGTGCATGGTTAAGAGACATTGCTTTGCTGGAACACGGAAAAATAATGTAATGAAAAATAAAAATGAACAAACTAATTATTCAGAATTCAAACTTAATAATAAGTTCGAAGGAGCTATCACACCTTGTGATTATTTTGGTTGCCATCATCTCGTCATTATGGCTTGCCCAAAATGGAGTAAGTAGATTGTATTGTATGCATGTGATAAAATTAACGATCTGCAGACTTATTGTTTGACGTGTGTTTTGGGATGCCCGAGGACATGGACTCTCTTGAAATTAAGTTGGCATTAGATGGTTAATGTATGTGTTTATGTTCATCGCCTCTATTTGATTGGGATTATATTGTGCTTTATGATTAGCATTTTAGTGTTAATGTTGATATGAATATCATAACATGAACCCTATTATTCTTTCAATATGTATGTGTTATGGATCTGAGATGATAAATGATACATTAGTTATGACTGAAATTGGAAAACTAGATTTGAAAGTATGTTATGTTTGCCCAAATGTGCAGAAATAAATGTATGTGTAGATGTTGAATTAGATGTATATCTATCATTTTAATGGTGCTTATAGGTGTTAAGGAAGTGCTTTCATTTTTCTTTTAAAAAGTAAGTTTTGATGTTTTACATTATGACATGTCTATTTATAGATAAGGAATTCAGTAGAGAATTTACGTTATGTGAGAATGTTTGTGGAATGATGGCTTTTGGATTGTTTAATATATATGTTTTGACTAATGTGTTCTTATTGTTTTTGCCTTAGCCCTGTGACTTCTAGGAGTAAATCGAACCCTAGGGGAGCAGGATGTAATCCCCCTCCCTCATTTAGACTCCATTTAACCTATTTTGACTTTTGTTGAATTTTTTTTTGTTTAGGTGGTTGGTTGATACTCTAGATAACGTAATGACTGTTATCATGATTATATGTGTGTGTGTGTGCGCGCACGTGCATGTGTGTGTGTGTATATACATATGTATTTATATATATGTATATATATATACATGTATAGGGTAAATGTACAAAGTTGGGTCCCAATCCCAAGGAAGTCCGTAGGTTGGAAAAAGAGCCCACTAGAAACGGGTGCCCGATTTTTACAAATTGGGTACCCGTTTCACTTCGGGTTCTGGAGGCATTAACAAATGAGAGCGTGTTTTTCAGAAACGGGTGCCCATTTTTTTCAAATCAGGTGCTTGATTTGCAAAAAATAGGCGCCCATTTTTTGAATGTATTTATTTTTTATTTTTAAACCATTTTCCATCATTTTCACTGCTTCGAAAACGGGTAAACATTTCAGAGGAGCACATGGTCTCATTTTTTTCATCCCAGCTGACACCCCCCGCAAACCATTTTTTACCTCCTTCCAGGTACATAGTTTTTTTTTTATATTCTTTTTTTTTATTATTATTATTACTCATTAAAAAATGTTAATTTATTGTTATTTTTTAATTGTAGTGTTTTAAAGTTTGGAAAATGTTTTTTATTTTATTTAATTTCATGTTTAAAATATTTTTTAGTTTTTTAATATTGCAAAAAACATGAAAATTAAAAAATAGTAAAAACTTAAAACCATAAGAAAAAAACAAAAAACAAAAACGTAAATGAACAATAATAAACTCTGGACTAAAAAACAAAAAATAAACCCTAGATAGAAAAAAAATGAACAAAAAACCCTAGAAAATAAACGAATGACAAACCCTAAAAAAGTAACAAACAATAAACCCCCCCTCTCTCTCTCACACACGTACACGTTACCCTCTTTGTCATTACGCTCTCTCTCTCTCTCTCTCTCACACACACACACACACACACACACACTCACTCACTCTCTCAATCTCTCATTACCCCTCTCTGTCTCACACACACATTACCCCCTTTCTCTCCCTCTCTCTCTCACAGACATTACCCCTGTCTCTCTCTCACACATGTTACCCTCTCTCTCTTTCATTACTCTCTCTCTATCATTACCTATTCTCTATCTCTCATTATCTATTCTCTCTCTAACTCGTACCTCAAATTACCTACTCTCCTTTTCTCTCTCTCTATTTTAATCATGCGTAAAAGTTTGAAAGTTTAAGTTTATATTTCTAAATGTTGTATTTAATTATAGGATTCTTTTGTAAAAGTTAGAACTTTAATTTATGTTTAAATTGAACTTTAAATTGATCATGTGTTGAAATGTTACATTCTATATGTTTCCAATGTTATGTATAAATATTAAACATGTACAGTTATAAGTTAAAATGATATCCTACGACACCTTAGTATAACCTACAACCTTTTAAGA
Organism: Cryptomeria japonica; assembly: GCF_030272615.1. Taxonomy (NCBI): domain Eukaryota; kingdom Viridiplantae; phylum Streptophyta; class Pinopsida; order Cupressales; family Cupressaceae; genus Cryptomeria; species Cryptomeria japonica. Next base: position 301,756,055 of record NC_081408.1, read on the forward strand.
TACCTAGGACCTCTTAAGATGCCTAACTACCGCTTAGTAGGACCTTGAATACCATAAGATTCCTTACCTTCTCTCTCTCTCTCATTATCTATTCTCTCTCCCTCTCATACTACCTACTCTCTCTCTCTCTCTCTCTCTCTCTCTCTCTCTCTCTCCCTCTCTCATATTACATACTCTCTCTCTCTTTACATACTCTTTCTCTCACTTATTATCTATTCTCTCTCTCTCATATTACCTACTCTCTCTCATTACATACTCTCTCTATCTCTCTCACTCTTATCTATTCTTTCTCTCTCATTATCTATTATCTCTCTCATATTACCTACTCTCTCTCATTACATTCTCTCTCTCTCTCTCTCTCTCATATTACCTTTATTTTTATGATTTTGATGAACCTTATACTAATGCATCTTTAGATGTTAAATCAAATTCATGTTCCTTATATATCTTAAATCAAATTTATTTATCAAATTCATGTTACTTATGTTAAATAAAATTCATGTTCCATATTAAAAATGATTTATATAATGATTATTAAAAAATGATATATATTAAGAAAAATAGGTAAAAAAGTGTTTGAGTTGCATGAGCATAATGATGTTTTATTTTGTAGAATATTTCTTATACTTTGATTTAAGTGGATAATATTTCTTAAATGATGCTTATTATTAAAATAGACCCATCTATTAATAATATAGAGCTATGTGAGTTTCTTTTTTTATATTTAAGTTGGTAAATTGTATTTAATTATGTTTTTTTGGAAGGTGAAATGTAAATTAAATAGTAATTGTAAATTTTCATTTTTGTATATATATGTAGATTATTTTTACATAATTAATGAGTTTGAGATAGATGAGCTATTAGGTCTAGCACCACCTCCACCTCCACCCGATCAGTTGAGGTAGACCATTAGGAGGAATATTGATTCTCAGGTTAGGGATATCCACACCATTAGATGTGATCCTCATCCTCCTCAACTACTATGCCTTGCATATAGTATGCAAGGGATTGTTCAGTCTATACATGCTTTAGATAGTGAGTTGGATAGATATTGTATTTCGAGGGAGGGATTGTGTTCTTTTTACGCTGATGGCCTATCATATAAATAAGTCAATAAATTGAAAATAACAAAAATGGATTTGAAACAATATTTTGTGAACCCTACAATGAGTGGAGATAGATCTGAAGAAGCCATAGATATCTATTTGATGGTGTAGGCACCCTGGCATAGCTAGACACTTTTGGGAGTAGTGGTGGATGGTCTTTGACTATCTGCCACACTCCAATCATGAGGTACCCATATATTTTTGGAGAAAATTATGGGCCAAATTTGAACTAGGTAAAAAACCCAATTACTTTGATATTAGACCATTTCCGGGGGTCCGGAGAGGCATGCCCCAAGATATGTCGGGGGCCAAATTGAGCGACAGAGTTAGAAACCATGTGCACAATGATCTCTTGGTTTCTCTTCCTGCATCGGTTGTTACAACACCTTCCCATCATCAAGAAGTGGATTCTGCTCTTGGTTCATTGAGTGCCCTATTGGGCAATTTGCTACAGTAGTTGCACAAGGTGAGGGTTGCCCCCAACTTAACACATGTTTGCACAAGATGCGGGAATGTATGTACAGGTCCACAGAGTGAGGCTACCCCTAGAGGAGATGGTTTTTTTTATAATGTTGATGCTACCCATGGTGGTTATGATGATGTCGAGGAGGCTACACATTCTGATGCCATCTCTTCATATGTTTATCTCCTGTGCGTAGTCAATGATCAGCCTACAGAGGTATAAATTTATTTATATAATTTATAGTGCAATATTAAATTCCTTATATATATACATGAACCATAACGCGAGTCAATTTTCCTTAACAAAGGATGGATCATACCACATCATTGAGGGACCAACATCATGTTCTTACTATACCTAGAGATGTCGGTGTGCCATTTATGGTATACACTTTCATCTACATACATTATATTTATATATACATTTAAAATAAACAATAAATTTTTTAATGTAATCATGTGTATGATATGATTTTTCAATTTTGTAGGGTGCTTCGTTTAGCACCAAGGTGGCTAGTTCTTCATGTGACCCATCCACTGCTAAGGCTCAGCCTCATATACCACTAGTATGTTTTTCATCCATTAATTTGAAGTGTTTATATGCTTACTAATTTATGTACAACTCTGATTCATGTTCATTATTTTTTGCAATTTTAGGCTTCTGGATTGTTTGATGGTGTATCACTTGTACACCTTCACCCATCAATTACTTTGGCTACACATGACACACCATATGTATTCTTTTCTATGATAAACTTGTTGTCTATCTATATACTTTATAGTTTGTGTATATATAAGTTTGATTCATTCTTTATATATGTTCTCCAGGTCGATACCACAACTAGTATTGGTATGGCTATGGGATTGAGCAAGATGCAACCGTCGACATTGTCATTTGTGGTGATGATTAGAAAAATAATTTCTAATTTGTTTATACTATGTACTTGACTTTTATAGGGATTATCAAAATTGATGTACAATGTTTTTTTACAGGACTTGACTACAACCACTTTTCTTGTTCGTGATAGTGGACCTCCACATACTAGTGAGGGCATTGTAGAGCATGGTCATATGGTAATTTATTTTTAATTTTTAGTATTTAATTACTTTATAAGTGAATTATGCAAGTAACTTCTTCTCGTGTTAAATATTCTTCTTATGTAAAATATTTTAATAATGTACAGGAGGGTGGAGACACTAATACTACACACACACACGATGGTGCATCTCAGGACTACGTGCAATAGGATGATTCATCTCAACCACCTTCATGTGGAGTGAAGAGGATTGTAGATGATATGCACAAGAGTTCTTAGCTTATATATTTTAGATCATTTCATGTTATTGTGTTATGGACTTTTTATGATGACACTTGTTATGTTGTCCTGGGAGTTGTTATTATGTTATTTGGACTTCTTATTATGTCATTTCCTTGTTATTATTTTTTCAGGATTTGTTATTATGTCATCAGGACTTGTTATGTGATTATATATAGGACTTTTTATTATGCCATTTCCTTGCTATTATGATATCAGGTCTTGTTATGTGATTTGGTGCCCTCTAGTGATTATATATGATCTATTTATGACTTTATATTTTAACATTGTGATTGATCATCTTATTGTGCAATAATTTATAATTCAATAAAATAATTATCCCAATTTATAATAACATCCTATTCTTAAAATAATAATAAAAAAGAGAACTTACAATTAATCTACGAAGAGATTATGATAAAATAAATATATCATAAAAAATTAGAATGATTGTAATATAAGTACAATGTGCACAAAATACCATTAAATTATTATGAAACCAAAATTGTATCTAAGCTAGACAAATACAATGTAACACAATAAAAAAATAGAATGATTGTAGCAAAATTACAATGTGCACAAAATAACATTAAGAAGAAGATAACTAATACAATGTTGTATATGAAACCAAAATTGTATCAAATGTAGACAAATACAATGGTAAAGGGACAAAGAATTTTTTTTATCATAATTAAATATAAAAGAGTTCACACAATTAACACAAACTTACATGCATATAAGTTTGATTCAGCCTAATGTACCATCTGCATCCTCTCTATTCTGCAATGCGTCTATGATTGTCTCATGCTCTTCTACTAAAAGTGTCCACAATATCTTATTAGCAGGTCTACCTTTGTATCCTTCTAATTTGATGTTTGTTGCCTCCACCAAATGAGAATAGTGTATAATCTTATTTTTTCTGATTGGTAGTCTTCATAAGCTGGTAAGCCATTTCTTCTTGTTAGGTATTTGTGTAGCCATGTGCCAACTACCACAACAGATCCAATTGGATACTGAGAACCATCATCATCTACTTGATCACATATCAACTTTTTCTTAGGTTCTACATGTAATGCCCCACCAGGAACCCTAAAGGAAAACAACACATCTAGGCAACTGAAAGGTGGAATAATTTTTATTTTTTTTAAAGATTATGTGCATTAATTATAACATTGCACATTTAAATAAAACGGTGGAAGTATAACACATGACATCCTAAAGGGTTACCAATGAAGATTAATTTGAATCTAAACAACTAAACAAGGTTAATCCAATTATCCATCTAATTAGGAAATTCAATTGCAATTAATAACACCATTCTTATAAAACTAAATTCCATATTGAAAGATTTTACGTGTTACAATATATTTATTTTCAATGATTCATTTACACATAAGAAGAAAGATAATTGAAATAACATACATTCCATTGAATTAAGATTACAATATTCAATACTTACATGGCTTCCAATAATACAAATGAAATACATAGGTTACAATGCAAAGGTTACATAGTTTACTAATACAATGACCACATGGTCTCAAATATACAATAATCTCAAACATGAGCTAATACAAGTGTCACGAACCAAGCGACACCAACAAAGATGATCCTCGCATGAAGGTATGAACATAGATATCCGATGGAAAGTGGCACTACCACCTGACCATGTGATCCAAAAGTGGAACCACCGCACCGTGTTGGGAGATAGAAAAAGACCCTCAAGCAACCAAAACAAGATAAGTACAATAGTATAACATGACTCCACAAATCCCATGTGACTCAACTCATAAACACTAGTGACTCTAAGGAGAGAGTGTCATCACATGGCTTAAGGTGGTTACCCTAGGTAGGCCTCTGTAGGTCACGACCCCCATCCTGGATTATCCTGGTAACCTCTCCCCAACCCCTGGCTCCATCTAAGCAACATGCAGACCCTACCAATCCCTTCGTGAAGACAAGGTGGTAGGTTTTCCATTGTAGGCCTTCTCACCACATCCTGAGCCTATACAAGCACTCAACCATGTGCGAGGCAAATTATCTTAATTTAATATTTAGCTACCCACCCCCTAATCAATTATTAGGTTATCACTTCTTAACTAAATTTTGAGTGGTTATCCTGCCATCCCCTTTGGGCACGACCCTTGCTCAAAAGCCACTCTCTCTCAGAGGACACTAACAGGAATGGTCTCTCTACGAGAACTCTATGGTGAAACTGATAGCCATAACTAATCCTGATAGATTTACAGGTGAAGGATACACAATCATTAACCCAGGGTTGACCATTTGAAACAAAACACTTGATGGTTCACAACAACAACTGACCAAGGGGTAAAACAACCTTTATAACATGACAACAACTCAAAGCAGAATTACAATGAAATATGCTTTTACCAGAGAATACCCTTTATTCTAAAGATCCTATAACATGCAATCTTTTAAAAATAGTAAAAAACATTAATTACTTGCAAATACAGATATTTCAGAAAAATAGGAAATACATCTTATTGATAAAAGAAAAGAAGAATTGTCATTTGATTAATAAGGATAAATTAAACACATAAAAATTAACCTCCTAATGTATTTTCAGGAATAAATATAGAATCTTAAAAATAAGCTTTTTTGAAAATAACTAAATTCAGAATTAAATATATATATATAATAATATAATATAAGTATATGAATATATATATTCACCAAATATATATATATCATATACATATATTCATATTACAAAATATATATATATATATATATATATATATATATATATATATATATATATATATATATATATATATATATATATATATATATATATATATGTATATATATATATATGTATATATATATATATATCTATATATATATACATATATATATATATATACATATATATATATATATATATATATTAAAACATAAATTAATTTACACAATACTAATAATACTTAATTAATATAATGCCCAAAAGTAACATTACTAAAAACACCCAACAAAAGTCATAGGGAGGTGAAGTATGAGGTTGCCTTGGCAGCTATATGCTACCCTACAGTAGCACTGCTACCACCTGTAGTACTACTACCATACAATAGCTTTTCTAATATCGGTAGCAAGCTACCGACACCCCATTAAATATATATATATTTTTTCATTTTTTTAAAAAAAATCTAAATCAAAGTTTAATGAGTGACATAGATTAAAATTTACAAAGCCCTTTTTTTTTAAAGCAAAATTTTCAATAGAGATAAAAAAAACAATTTTCAATAGAGATTAAAAAAATCAATTTTCAACAGAGATTAAAATCAATTTTCAGCAGTGATTAAAATCAATGCATACCCACTCTGAGACAACATAGTCTAATAAAGCACTGCAAATTTCATTTTTATTTACAAAAATTTCCTCCATAATCTAATTTTTTTCTTAACCTATATTCTCATGATTTTCTTCAACCAGGAAGAACACAAAATTGCATAACACACAGATAAACTTCAATCTAATTAATATTGGGCATGGAACCCAAAAGTAATATTACTGAAAACACCCAACAAAAGTCATAGGGAGGTGAAGTACGAGGTTGCCTTGGCAACTATATGCTACCCTACGATAGCATGCTACCCATAAGGTAGCCCTGCTACCCTATAGTAGCACTGCTACCGCCGATAGTACTACTACCATATAGTAGCTTTGCTACCGTCAATAGCAAGCTACCGACCCTCCATTATATATATATATATATATATATATATATTTTATTTTTTTTTAATTTTTTTTTTTAATAAAAAAAAATAAAATCTAAATCAAAGTTTAATGAGTAACATAGATTAAAATTTACAAAGCCCTTTTGTTTTAAAGTAAAATTTTCAACAGAGATTAAAAAAAAAAAATTTCAACAGAGATTAAAAAAATCAATTTTCAATAGAGATTAAAATCAATTTTCAGCAGAGATTAAAATCAATGCATACCCACTCTGAGATAACATAGTCTAATAAAACACTGCAAATTCCATTTTTTTTTACAAAAATTTCCTCCATAATCTAATTTTTTTCTTAACCTATATTCTCATGATTTTCTTCAACCAGGAAGAACACAAAATTGCCTAACACACATAGAAATTTTTATGGAATGAAGGATGGTAAATCTAGCAAAATTTTGCCAGCATAACCCCCTTTAATTTTCACAATGCCAAACTAAAAATAGAGAAAAGAAATAATAAACATGAGAATCTCCACAACAGATATTGGAGATTCAAACAAACTAATTTTTTTTTTTTTATTAAAAGGAAACAAAACTAGGCAAAGCAACCCAACCTGTGACGCTTTCTTGGAAGATTCATGTAGAAGAGCTCAGTCCTGCAACTAGGTTTCCAAGCCAATCCCTCTTCCCAACAATCCTCTGGTAATTTCTTCTTCAACAAAATATTGCTTCAAAAATAATTTTTCTTCACCAAAATCTCTACCTCCTTCCCGTGAACTCCACACAATCCCTTTTTTTTTTTTGAAAAATATATTTTACCTAAACTTTTCTAGGTTGAAAATAATTTCCTTTCCCCAAAATATAATATTCTATTTTGAAACTAAAAAGGATTTTCTTTTCTAATTCCACAAAAGCAACTGAAACTGCAATTTCTCAAAAATCATTACTTTCCCTTTTTTTTTTTTTACTTTTCCTATTCCCATTTAATTAACTTTCTAAAAAAAATAACTAAGGAAAGTAAATCTACTTGATTTTATTTATTTCTAATTTATTTTTGAAATCTAGAGAACAACAAATGTATTAAATTTTATTTATTTTCCCACTAAGGTTTAAATAAAATTATATTCCTTAAATCATGAAATTTGCAAACTAATAAAGGAGGGAAATTTTATTTTTAAAATCTAGAGAATAATAAATGCAACTAATTTATTTTCTACTAAATTTAAATAAAATTATCTTTCTATTATAATGCAATTTGCAACTAAATTTAATCACTTCACCTGGTTAATTAATTACATAATCACCTAAGCATTATACTTCATAAATTAAATATGCTAACTATAAAGTGATGCCATAAAATCAAATAATTAATTCAATCTACTAGGGAACACAAATTGAGAAGACCCAAACAAGGACTCTAAAAAAGTCAAACAAACTAACTCGATGGCCAAACAAAACCAAAAGGGACGACCGACTGATGACACTCACAAGAGTGTAACTGAGGTACAATTAGGGTCAACCACTATCTCCTCCACTCCCATCAGACAAGTAAGGCATGCTCAGACCTGTGGAGCCAGGTGGAGATGATACCCCATACCTACTCGGTACTTGTACCTACAATGACCTGCATCATCGAACCACATATGCATATATACAAATATAGAATACATGGCACGCACACTGATGAAGGAGAATAGTGACATTCCCTGTCTCATAGGAATGAGTGAAGGAAAATCATCCCCTTGCATCCAATACACTCACAAACACACAACATATAATTACACATTGCATAGATAAAGTAAAGTGTCAGTACATAGCAATAATCCATAAAATGCCACAAATCACCAGTGCTGAAATACTGTAGATAAATCATGCATCTCATGTCTAGATAAAACATGAAACAATGTCATATGAGTTTGAATAACACATAATGGTAATGTATTCACTGAAAGTAAACAATAGTAAAATATGAGTCTAATAAGTTCAACCAAGGAGGAGTACTACATTCTTCCCCCCAAAACTAGGTTTATTCTTGGAAGCCTAAAATAGATAAGCATAGAGCTCTCTCATCTTCATTGCATCCTCCCAAGTTGCCGAGGTCTCATCATTTGGGTCCCATAGGACCCTTACCTGGTCGATGGTACAACCCGTGAGGGTAAAATCCTGACACTAAAGAATGTGCACGGGCTCCATGGAAAGTTCCCCGTCCTCGACCTACAAAGAATTCCAATCAAGAACATGTGTCACATCAGGATGATAAGGTCAAAGAACTGAAACAAGAAAGACATCATGGATGTGGGATAGACTTGGTGACAAGGCAAGATGGTAGGCAATAGGTCCTATCCTCTCAAGGATCTCAAAAGGGCCAACAAAATGAGGTGCCAACTTAGAACCCTTTCCATAATGGATTGGACACTTCCGTAGATGCACTCTCAAGAACACATGGTCACCAATAGAAACCGACGATCTACCTTATGAGCATCTAGATACTTCTTTTATCTATCTCGTGCATCTACCAAATGCTCATGAATCTGCTCAACCTGTTGCTCCATTTCTCGAAGAACATCTGGTCCTATAAGAACCCTATCCTCTAGCCGATCCCAACTCAAAGGAGTGCAGCAAGGACGACCATACAATGTCTGAAAGGGGGACATACCTATGGAGCTATGATATCCATTGTTATAAGAAAACTCCACTAGATAGATATAATCCTCCCAGCATGACTGCTAGTCCATAACATACATGCAAAGAATGTCCTCCAAAACTTGATTCACTTGCTCGGTCTAACTGGCTGTCTCTGGGTGATAAGATGAACTAAAGTTCATCTGAGTCCCCAAAGCATGCTGAAGTGAGGTCCACAATGTTGAGGTAAATATAGGATCTTTATCAAAGATGATCCACCTTGGAATCCCATGCAATCTCACCACATCTTCCAAGAAGACTCGTGCCACCACTGCTACCATATAGGAAGCTTGAATAGGGACAATGTGAGCAACCTTTGTCAATCTATCAACATTGACCATGATAGTGTCATGATGACATGAAGAGATAGGAAACCCAATGATGAAATCCATGGAAATGATATCCCATTTCCAATCCGGTACCAAATTAGGCTGTAAAAGCCCTGTCGGGTGCTAATGCTCCACCTTCACCCGCTGACACTCTAAACACCTCAACACAAAATAAAAAATATCACATTTCATACCAGCCCAATGATAAATCTATCTAAGATCTGCATGCATCTTCTTGACACCTGGATGTGCTAAATAAGGTGCACGATGGGCCTCAGTCATGATCAAAATGTGAAGATCCTCTAAAGGAGTTACATAGATCCATCCAAGGTGACGAAGAAGTCCATTTGCCTGAAGGTTATATCTAGAAAATCTACCCTCTAAAGGCCTTCTAGACTCTATCATGGCTCTAACATCCTGATACCAAGTATCTTGAGGAAGAACTCCAAGAATCCTCCCTCTCAAGTCTACTCCAAGGGACAATGTTGAAACTTCATGCCGCCTATGACTCAAAGCATCTGCCACGACATTCTCTTTCCCCTAAATATAATGAACCTCAAAATCATACTCGCAGAGGAATTCCATCCATCTTCACTATTGAGCTTTCAAGTTTGACTGCGTGAAGATATACTGCAAACTGTGGTGATCACTATGCAACTCAAACCGACGCCCTAATAGAAAATGTTGCCATCTAACCAAAGCATGCACTACAACTGCCAACTCCAAATAATGAACTGGATAGTTCAACTCATGGTTCTTTAGTTTGCAAGACTCATAGGCAACCACATGTCCATCTTGCATAAGCACTGCACCCATACCTTCTAAAGAGGCATTGGTGCATACCATTAAATCTCTAGATGGATCAAGAACTACCAAAATCAGAGCACTGACAAGGAGTTCCTTCAAGGTATGAAAATCTGAGTCACACTACTCTGACCAAACAAACTTCTTCCCTTTACTCTGATGAGAAGTGATTGGGTGCCCTATCCAGGAAAAGCCCTGAACAAAATGACGATAATATCGAACCAAACCCCTAAAACTCCAAACTTCTGAAACATTGGTTGGCACTAGCCAATCAACAATGGCTTGGATCTTTGAAGGATCCATGAATACACCTTCTCCTAAAACCACATGACCAAGATCGTTCACCTTTGACTAGAAGAAGTCACACTTTGCCAAATTGGCATAAAGTTGATTCTCTCTCAAGCACTGTAACACCTGTCACAAGTGACCCTCATGATCTTCCATAGATCTAGAATAAATCAATATGTCATCCAAGAACACAAGGATAAAATGATCAAGGTAGGTGCGAAAAACCCCATTCATGAGGCTCATAAAAACTGAAGGTGCATTCGTCAACCCAAATGGCACCACTGTGAACTCGTAGTGTCCATAACAAGTACGAAACACTGTCTTATGAATATCTGCATCCTGAATGCGCAACTGATGGTACCCAGATTTCAGATCAATCTTAGAGATAACCTCAACTCCCTTTACTTGATCAAAAAGATCATCTATACGAGGCAATGGATATCGATTCTAGATGGTTACCATATTCAGTTGTCGGTAATCAATGCATAACCGAAGAGAATCATCCTTCTTCTTAACGAAGATAACAGGCACATCGCAAGGAGAAACACTAGGATGAATGAATCCCTTGGCCAACAATTCTTCTATCTGCAACTTCAACTCACTCAACTCTTGAGTAGTCATCTGATATGGAGCTCTCGAAACAGTTTCTACACTAGGAACCAAATCAATGTGAAAGTCTATGTCTCACTTCAGAGGCATACCAAGAATATCCAATGGAAACACATCAGCATACTCTCGAAGAATAGGGCGGCCATCAAGAGTGATTTATTGACTCTCTTTTTCATCCACATCCTCAACAATAACTAAAAAAAGCTAACACCCTCTATGCATGCACCGCTTAAGTTGCATAGCAGAAATCATATGTAGGGATATAAGTCTCTGAACTCCCACAATCTCCACTTCCATGCCAAGGTCATCTAAACACTCCACTATCTTCTTGCGGTAGTCTACACGAGCATTGTGAGATGAAAGCCAATCCATCCCCAACACAACTCCATAAGAACCCAAAGGAATGACCCGAAGGTCAACCAAGGTAAATATGATTCTTAGGTCCAACTCACAACTGAGAATAAAGGCATCTATAGAAACATGCACACCTATAGCCAACTCTACTTGCCACCTATCTGCCTACTTAGTAGATGTGAGTCCGCACTGCTCCAAGCACTAAAATCAAAGAGTACAGAGATAAGAATTCCACACAACACACCTGCTGCCTCAATAACTATACCCTGATGATTAGCCTAGTGGTTATCCACCGCTACAAACACCCTATGTGATCTACCTACATCTCCCACTGTAGGCTCTGATGCTGCTGGCCTCTGACTACTTGTCTGCTGGGAATGCTTAGGGCACTGCACGACTATGTGACTAAACTGCTCACAAGGGAAGCAAGCTCCCCTACCTGGTCCTCTACTTCCCGTCGGCCCATTGGACTACTGGAAGCTTCCCTTGCTAGGGGTGTGAGATGCACTCTATGAAGACTATCTTGAAGGACCCTATTTACTCCTCTGCCAGTTCCTGTTCTTCCTATACTAAGAATTACCACCCTGCTGGCCCTGGAACTATTTCGGTCTTGATAGTTGATGTTGTTGTTGTTGTCCACCCTTAGCAGGTTCCTGAGGACTCCTAATGGTGTAGCTGGCTAGGACTAGTTCCCATGAACTCTAGGCCCACTGAAAGATGCACTACCAATCTATACTCCTGACTAACCACCATGTGCATGGCTAAGGTTTTTCTCTACCAACCTGGCTTTCGCCATGACTACCTCAATTGAAGCTGGCTCAAACACTCTCACTCCTCCATTGATGTGGTCATTTAGACCCCTCAAGAAGTGCTAAACAAGCATTGCCTCATCATTACCAATCCCCACATACTATTTAAGCTCATAAAACCTATGCTCAAACTAGTCTACTGACATACCATACTGACGCAAAGCATAGAACTCGTCTGCCCGAGTCTACCTCCACTAGGGTGAGAGAAATCATGCCCTGAATCTCTCTAGAAATATCTCCCATGTTACGGTGTTAATGCACACTTTGATCTTCTCCTCCTCTAATCTCCACCAGATCGAAGCAAAACTATCGAGATGCATGATAACACATCTCACCTTGGTGTTGCTACTGAATGGGAACATAGTGAAACACCGATCCAAACTGATAAGCCAGGTCTCTACCTCAAGACCGATACCCTTACCATCAAAGAAGGGAGGGTTGGATCTCATCAAGTCCTTTATGTGACCCAAGGAAGCTGGATCTCGGTCAGCTGGGATATCCCTCCTCTTGGGTGATCTCTCTCTCTCTCTCTCCTCTTTAACCTGCTAATGTGACTCCTCAACCTAAGCATGAATAGGCTGATCAACCTCAGGCCTGGGGCCTAACCTGGCCAGAACCTCCTGAAACATCTATCTCTGCTCTTCTCTTTTGGGAACCTGCTCTCTTGCATGTTGTGAACCCTAATGAATAGCCTATTTTGGTTCAACACTCATATGAGTGGGTGATGGTGAAGGACTATGATGGTTAGAACCATGGCCCCATCCTCCACCTCTGCCTCTATTGCAACCACTCATACGACCACGTCCCCTGGCTTTCCTAGCCATAATTTAACACTAGAAAAGAGAAAACGGTTTAGATCTACAGCAAGGATAAAAGAAGAGAAACACCAACATTAAGACCTAAGCAAAAAGGTCAAACTAAATGAGCTCACTACAAACCTAGAGTACCTAGTGTTGAAACTTTGGCTCTGATACCAAATGTAATGCCTCACCAAGAACCCTAAAGGAAAACAACACATCTAGGCAACTAAAAGGAATAATTTTTTTTTAAAGATTAAGTGCATTAACTATAACATTGCATGTTTAAATAACACAACGGAAGTGTAACACATGACATCCTAAAGGGTTACCAATGAATATTACTTCAAAACTAAACAACTACACAAGGTTAATCCAATTATCCATCTAATTAGGAAATTCAATTTTAATTAATAAAACCATTCTTATAAAACTAAATTCCATATTGAAAGATTTTACGTGTTACAATATATTTATTTTCAATGATTCATTTAAACATAAGAAGAAAGATAACTGGAATAACACACATTCCATTGAATTAAGATTATAATATTCAATAATTACATGGCTTCCAATAATACAAATGAAATACATAGGTTACAATGGCAAGGTTACATAGTTTACTGATATAATGACCATATGGTCTCAAATATACAATAATCTCGAACATGAGCTAAAACAAGAGTCATGAACCAAGAGACACCAATGAAGCCGACCCTCGCATGAAGGTATGAATATAAATATCCGATGGAAAGTGGCACTACCACCTAACCATGTAATCCCAAAGTGGAACCAACCCACCATGCTGGGAGATAGCAGAAGACCCTCAAGCAAGCAAAACAAGACAAGTACAACAATATAACATGACTCCACAAATCCCATGTGACTCAACTCATAAACACTAGTGACTCTAAGAAGAGAGTGTCATCGCATGGCTTAAGGTGGTTACCCTAGGTAGGCCTCCATAGGTCTCAGCCCCCAGTTTGGGTTATCCTGGTAACCTCTCCCCAACCCCTGGCTCCATCTAAGCATCATGGGGACCCTACCAATCCCTTCATGAAGACAAGGTGGTAGATTTTCCATTCTAGGCCTTCTCACCACATCCTGAGCCTATACAAGCACTCAACCATGTGCGAGGAACATTATCTTAATTTATTATTTTAGCTACCCACCCCTTAATCAATTATTAGGTTATCACTTCTTAACTGACTTTCGAGGGGTTATCCTGCCATCCTCTTTAGGTGGGACCCCTGCTCGAAAGCCACTCTATCTCATAGGACACTAACAAGAATGGTCTCTCTATGAGAACTCTATGATGAAACTGATAGCCATAACTAATCTTGACAGATTTACAGGTGAAGGATACACAATCATTAACCCAGGGTTGACCATTTGAAACAAAACACTTGATGATTCACAACAATAGTGTTACACAACAACACCTGACCAAGGGGTAAAACTACCTTTATAACATGACAACAATTCAAGTCAGATTTACAATGAAATATGTTTTTACTAGAGAATACCCTTTATTCTAAATATCCTATAATAGGCAATCTTTTAAAAATAGTAAAAAGCATTAATTACTTGCAAATATAGATATTTCAAAAAAAATAGAAAATACATCTTATTGATAAAAGAAAAGTAGAATTGTCATTTGATCAATAAGGCTAAATTAAACACATAAAAATTCACCTTCTAATGTATTTCCAAGAATAAATATAGAATCTTAAAAATAAGCTTTTCTAAAAATGACTAAATTCAAAATTAATTATATATATAATAATATAATCTAAGTATATGAATATATATATTCATTAAATATATATATCATATACATATATTCATATTACAAAATATATATATTAAAACATAATTTAATTTACACAATACTAATAATACTTAAAAACTGAATTCTTTATTAATACTGGGCATGGAACCTGAAAGTAACATTACTGGAAACACCCAACAAAAGTCACAGGGAGGTGAAGTACGAGGTTACCTTGGCAGCTATATGCTACCTTACGGTAGCATGCTACCCTTACAGTAGCCCTGCTACCCTATGGTAGCGGGTGCTACCGCACGGTAGCACTGGTACCGTCGATAGTACTGCTATCATATGGTAGTACTACAACCGTCGGTAGCAAGCTATTGATCCCCCATTATATATATATATATATATATATATATTTATTTATTTATTTTTAAATCTAAATCAAATTTTAATGAGTAACATAGATTAAAATTTACAAAGCCCCTTTTTTTTTAAAGGAAAATTTTCAATAGAGATAAAAAAACAATTTTCAACAGACATTAAAAAAATCAATTTTCAACAGAGATTATAATCAATTTTCAGAAAAGATTAAAATCAATGCATACCCACTCTGAGACAACAACGTCTAATAAAACACTACAAATTCCAATTTTATATAAAAAAATTTCCTTCATAATCTAATTTTTTTCTTAACCTATATTCTCATGATTTTCTTTAACCAAGAAGAACACAAAATTGCATAACACACAGAGAAACTTTTATGGAACAAAGGAGGGTAAATCTAGCAAAATTTTGTCAGCATAACCCCCTTTAATTTTCACAATGCCAAACTAAAAATATAGAAAAGAAATAATAAACATGAGAATCTCCACAATAGAGATTGGAGATTCAAACAAACTATTTTTTTTTTTTATTAAAACAAAACAAAACCAAGCAAAGCAACCCAACCTATGACACTTTCCCGGAAGATTCACATAAAAGAGCTCAGTCCTGCAATTGGGTTTCCAAGCCAATCCCTCTTCCCAACAATCCTCTGGTAATTTCTTCTTCAATAAAATAATTTTTCTTCACCAAAATCTCTAACTCCTTCTCGTGAACTCCACACAATCCTTTTTTTTGGTGAAAAATATATTTTACCTAAACTTTTCTAGTTGAAAATAATTTCCTTTCCCCAAAATATAATATTCCATTTTGAAACTAAAAAGAATTTTCTTTTCTAATTCCACGAAAGCAACTGAAACTACAATTTCCCAAAAAATCATTACTTTCCTTCTTTTCTTTTCCCATTCCCATTTAATTAATTTTCTAAAATAAATAACTAAGGAAAGTAAATCTACTTGATTTTATTTATTTCTAATTTATTTTTGAAATCTAGAGAACAACAAATGTATTAAATTTTATTTATTTTCCACTAAGGTTTAAATAAAATTATATTCCTAAAATCATGAAATTTACAAAGTAATAAAGGAGGGAAATTTTATTTTTAAAATCTAGAGAATAATAAATGCAACTAATTTATTTTCTACTAAATTTAAATAAAATTATCTTTCTAGTATAATGCAATTTGCATCCAAATTTAATCACTTGACCTGATTAATTAATTACATAATCACCTAAGCATTATACTTGATAAATTAAATATGCTAACTATAAAATGATGCCATAAACTAAAATAATTAATTCAATCTACTAGGGCATACAAACTGAGAAGACCCAAACAAGGACTCTGAAAAAGTCAAATAAAGTGACTGAATGGCCGAACAAAACCAAAAGGGATGACTAACGATGACACTCACAAGAGTGTAACTAAGGTACAACTAGGGTCAACCACTATCTCCTCCACTCCCATCAGACAAGTAAGGCACACTCAAACCTATGGACCAAGGTGGAGACGATACCCCATACCTACCTAGTACTTGTACCTATAATGACCTACATCATTGAACCACATATGCATATCTATAAATATAGAATACATGGCACACACACCGATGAAGGAGAATCACGACGTTCCTTGTCTCACAGGAGTTAGTCAAGGAAAATAGTCCCCTTGCATCCAATACACTCGCAGACATGCAACATATAATTACACATTGCATAGATAAAGTAAAGTGTCAGTACATAGCAATAATCCATAAAATCCCACAAATCACCAGTACTAAAATATTATAAATAAATCATGCATCTCATATCCAGATAAAACATGAAACAATGTCATATGAGTCTGAATAACACATAATGGTAATGTATCCACTGAAAGTAAATAATAGTAAAATATGAGTCTAATAAGTTCTACCGAGGAGGGGTACTACACTACACAACTCGTTAGCCAATACTCAACCTGCTGATCATTATCCTTAGGTGCAACAACAACATACACATGTCCTAGAAAAAAAATTTAAGTACATGTAGAAATAAAACCTGTTAGAATTTATAATTCAAATACAATCATAAATTATATGACAATACATAAAAATATATAATTTAAAGTTATAAACAATAAATTGAATTAAATTACCAGGTTGTATGAGGTCTGAAACACGATCATAATCTTTTGATGCAAATGCATGATCTACATTTTCATTTCTTCTAACATCTTGATATTATGTCTCACTAGGTGTTAAGGATTTTTGTTACCATTCTTCGTCCCATTCCGTATTCTCACATTCTTCCCATTCACCTGCAACACAAAATTGACAAAAACATGCAAGCTCTCTAGTCCATATAGTCCAAGTGTTAGAATTAGAACTCTTAAATGAATGCCATCTAGCTGACCCATTGATTGTATCACAATCATATCTTGGAAGGATATTCTCCTCTTTAACTAGCCAAAATAAATGTCTAATTGTAGAGTTCTGATTTGATCCTATGGATAAAGTTGCACTACACCAATCCACAATTACACTTGCATTTTTAAATTTAGCCTTTTCCTCAAATTTGAGTTTCTCCTTGCAAAGGGATCTCTTAACACATGCACCAACACCATCATGTTCTTCTTTCCCGTGTCCAGCCTAAAAAAAACTCCACATGTGTTCGATATTAGTTTTCTTATGAATCCTACTCAACCAATGAAACATTCTCCCATTCTTAAATTACCCTATGCAATTATACGACCATATTAGATATTGTGTCATCTTAATTTCTCTCTCCCTCAAATTCTCAAAAAAGGTCTTGAAGCAATATTGCAGAAACTTAGATGAGTGTAATTTATTATCACTCTTATAGAAATAGTACTCTCTCAAAATTTTATGGTCCTCTTCTGTACTATCTGGTGTATGCCTATACACAATATGGACAAAAATTGATACTTGCATTGAATTGTAGTATTGAGATTGGACCTCATCTTGTGGTGCAAGTGTGTAGTTCTCTACAAAGTCAATGAACGAAAGTATATTACCAACAAGAAATGTATCCTTACATATTCAAAACTGACCATCGAGCCATCTAGCATTTGGAGAGTGTTTAACATATTTAGGTATGATCGTACTCTTAAATTCATTCATATATGCATGAACATAACTTTTTCAGTGATTAGATCACACCATCTTCCAACCTTTCCATCCTTCAGTGGATACTCAACATTTTTAAATATTTTAACATCAATTAATTGTTGTCCAAAATCAATTGAAATATTTTCATGCAAACATTCATCCAACAATGTAAGATTGCCAAATATATCACATACACCATAAACACATGCATTGAAAAGAAAATTTTACTCATTTGGTGGGTAGCAAAACAAACTTGATATAAAATCCTTTATAGTTTCAGGTGGTATATTTATACCACATTCTTGCAACATTCCATTACTATGCATGGTAACACATATATATCAAAATACATCATAATGGTAGTGAAATTGAACATGAGTTTTGCAACAACGTGTGACTCTTTCCTTGTTAATTCGAACATACCAAGGTTTATGTTTTCAAAAGAACTTTGAAAAATGCTAATAGTTAACACCTTATCATCCAAAAAAAAATTGTACAATTTAGTTTGAGTCATGTCCAATAGGTGTTTTGGATGTGGATCATGAATTTTTGACCCAACTCTTAATTTAAAAACATCTCTAGCATTAGGTGATACTCACGTATCATCATGCCAGAATTTTTCGATCAAAGTTTTGACTTCATGAGTAAGTTTCATATGAGACCTTGGTAGTCTACCACTAAAAGTCCACAAACTATTTGTCAGATCACTTTCAAAGTTAACTCTTCTTTTTATAGCTCTTGACAAAGTTTTACAATGAATATTAAGATACCCACTTATATTACTCATCATTCTTTTATCAGAAGTTGTTTGGCTTACTAAAGTTGTTGTTATTTCCCATCATGCCACATTTTTATCTTTAGAATGACTATTCTTTCCGATTGTACCAAAGGTGCTAGCAACAGTCGATACAACTTGTTTTAAAGACTCGTCCTTCTTCTTGGGTTTGACATAAAAGCCTAACTTCTTCATCACTTTTCACATTTTAGTCATTTTAATTAGTTGTACCATTAATTTACATTGAAACCCAAATTTCTTATTATAAAAAAAATGTCTAAAGAATCTATTTGCATGTGTCCTAATCTATCTCCATGAAACCAAGACAAGAAGATTGTCTAGTACATCACTTTTAATTTCAAAATTTTCATTCATTTCATTATCATTCAAACATGTTTCATTTTCAATTGGTGTTTCCATGTCTACATCCACATTATTGGTTTCAGTTGTAGGTGGATTTTCAATTCCATTTAGGGTTTCAATTTCGGTTTTAATTTTAGTTTCAAGTTGAGATCTAGTTTCATTTGGGGTTTCAATTTGGATTTCAATTTCAGTTTCAAATTGAGTTCTAATTTCATTTGGGGTTTAATTTTTAATTGGCATTTTATTTAATAATTAATCTACTTCTACTAAACCACCAATTTCTTCATGAGAAAAAACATAGGGCTGTGAAGAAATACATGTATCCAATAATGAATTAGAAGATGCACCTATATTAAATGCTTCTATTGTGTTTCCTTCATCAGCATTTATGGTCTCATCGATGTTGTCCTCTTCTAAAATGATTGTGGAACTTGAAGCTCCTTGTCTCATTCTTTCTCTTCTCTCTCATTGATGTATTGCCTCCTTCCCCCTATTTGTTACAATCTCCTCACCTATCAGAACCTTCCTTTGCCACTTCCTGTGTTGATTTGATCTCCTAACCAAATCGATAATAAGACAAAAAAGGAGAATGATTAATCAAAACATTCTCTTTGCATATCGTACCTGTCAGGCAATGATTGAAAAATCATTCAATCATTGGGATTTGTGCTTGTGGGCCAGATTCTGGCCCAATGTATCTTATCAGAAATGGGTGCCAATTTTTTGAATTTAAAAAATGGGTGCCCATTTTTTAAAATTAGGGGTGGGAAAAAACCCTTAGCCTTTCTCGCTTCGGGATAGGCTTGGTCCCAAAAAAATGGCTAAGGTAAAACGACATCAGATTTCTACCTTGGCCTAATTTTTTGAGGGCCTTCCTGATTGAATTTTTTGACGAAACAAAAACCCATTATAGTATTCAGTGTCTTGATTTCAAAAATGTAAATTTCATAGTGATAAGATCATTTTAACTATTTTTGTATTATTTACTAATCAAAAGTGGTACCTAAACCTAAAATACCAAGGTTTAGTAAAACTTTAATAACGTTTTTGTTTTTAGGTTTTTAGAAAAATAAATTATATGACATCAACCAACATAAAATTATTTTAAATATTAAAAAAAGAAATTGAAAAATATAAAATTTTCATCAAATTATAGTGTTCGTACACCCAATGTTTTGAAAATACACTTTATTGTCAATTAAAAATTAATTACAAGAAGTATATTCAATAAAAAAATAATAAAAATAATCTCATGAATATTTGGTGTCTTAGGTATCGTTTCCCAAAAGGATTTGCAAAAAATCATTTATTTGCATCAAAAAAGGGGTGGTCGTACACATGTGTGGTATGGTACTGAATTTGGCATTTTGAAAAATGGTTTTTAAACATGCCTACTAAAAAGAGATTTCTACCATTTGGGTATTAAAATAAATTACATATTTGAAAAGTAGACTCTGAGCGCTACATTTTCTATTACTGAAGTTTTCCGAGATTCAATTTTTAAGTGCATCAAATTTTGACATCAATCGACAAAAAATTTGAAAAATAGAGAAAACACTTCCACTTTTGGCCCAAAAGTGGGACTCAACTTCTTGCAACCACCCTATATACATATACATATATATACATACATATATAGACATACATATATAGACATACATATATAGACACATATATATACACATATATATACACATATATATACACACATATATACAGACATATATATACATATATATATAGACATACATATATACATACATACATAGATATACGTGTGTGTGTGTATGTATATACATATGTATATATATGGATGTATATGTATGTATATATATGTATGTATATATATATATGTATATGTATGTATGTATGTACATATATACATATATATACATACATACATATATATATAGACATGTATACATGTATGTATACATACATGTATCTATATGTATAGATAAATGTATGTATACATACATGGATACATGTATGTATACACACACACACACACACAGATATATATATATATATATATTTCTAGGGGAGGAGATTTTCCCCCTCCAAGATGATAAATTTTATAAGGCAAATCTATCTACCACTACCTCTTCGAATAGGCACTAAGATGAGCCAGGGGATAACAAACAACTAAAATAACTACACTACATGAGATAAATAATAGAATTACAGTGCAAAAACAATGAATATGCAAAATTGAATTTACAGAACAGTGTCATGTTAAAAGCAGATTATATCTACCAACTGGGGATCTCTTGGATTCTGGATGCCAGCACGAGTTGTAGACACCAGTGCGATGTGTTGTAATCTATAGGACCCATGGATAGGGAAAAGTCTAGAAAAGAGCCTGCAACAAGTCTCCTATGTGCTGAACCTGTTTGTCACCTGCACACACTGAGATGGGGAAAATTGTTGGGGCTATATAGGGGCTTGCCTCAGTTAGACCTCCACTTAGGTAATTCCACCACCACGGATAGCCAGATAGATAGATTGGAAAAATAAATTGGAACTTGGTAAACTAGAAAGTAAATGCAAATGGAAACTAAACTTCATTTAAAAGAAGCTAACTCCCATTGCATGCAATAAATGTTAGAAGTATTGAAATATTGGAATATTGGAATGCTGGAAATAAATATTTAACAATGCAAAGGACTCATTTCATGTAAAATAAATTGGTACAAGAGAGAGAATGAGCATGGAGAAAAAACCTCGTATTTGGAATCATGAGCGTGATGAAGCCCACTTGATCACTTTTTTGGTAAGAAGCCACCACAAGATGATTGTAACTTGATATTGGTAGTATGTATGTCCAAGAGCATAAAGAGAGTAGTAGATATTGATAACACATTGATATCTAACACCCAAGAACCTAGGTTGGGAACCCTTCCAAATGAGCAAGGAAGGGTTCTTAAACCCAAAAAGGAAATGGAGAGTTGTTACAGTGAAACGCAAGCCAAAGGGCATGCATCTGTCAGCCTCTGACTCTCTGCCAAATTAGAGATGTGGCCAACTTTTTGAGATGTTAGTGTAGTGTGTGGACATCCCTACATCATGCTTACATTCATAAAAATTAGGCCCAAAGCAGCTTTTGAGGCATGTCCAGGCACTTCATCCTTCAAGTCCATGA
Organism: Cryptomeria japonica; assembly: GCF_030272615.1. Classification (NCBI taxonomy): domain Eukaryota; kingdom Viridiplantae; phylum Streptophyta; class Pinopsida; order Cupressales; family Cupressaceae; genus Cryptomeria; species Cryptomeria japonica. The sequence goes on from NC_081408.1 coordinate 301,778,852, forward strand.
TGCTAAAATAATATGTTTTTTATCATGGATTCATCATAAATGTACTAGGAATCATGTGTAAGTGTCATAAATGCATATTAGGAGACTACATTTTGCGCCCACTCTAGTGGACTGATTGGTTGTAGGGATCAATCACACTAAAGTAGTTTGGAAAGATATGTTTATTAGACTCATGCAGTGCAATAAGTGCAGTAGATGCAATAAATACTTAGCTAAACAGGATACTGTAGAAGTCGTAGAGGTCGAGTCAACAATCATGAGCAATGCGCCTAAGTATCCATTAGGAAACCCATTTTTTTGATATAATAAATTCCATACTGTAGGAGTGGAAAAAAAGTCAGCATGGAAAATAGAGGAAGCTACTTCGGTGAGAAAAATGCTTAAGGAGCATTAGTATAGATAGAAGAGAAAAATAATATGAAGGTGAGTATATGCCCCCTCATATTTTTCCTCTAGTAAGGTAGGGAAAAATGGGTAGGAGAACGAGCCAAAATTGTCCAAAAACAAGGAAAAGCCATTTCGGGCAAAAATTAGGCTATATACTCAAAAGTGGGCCCCAAAAAGGGTCATTGTTACTATTCACTATGGGTGTTTGAGCTAAGATTTTCATAGAGTCTGAGAAAAAATGCCATGTAGATGAGAGCTTAGGGAAAGGAGGATTGAGGAGTTGTGGACCCTGGTCAAGCAGGGTAGTGAGCCCGACCAAGTACAATTCGAAACATCCCTTGCTTGTAATTTTAGCACTTTTTTAGAGCATTTTGGTTGGACAGTTGTGCAAGCATCCTAAGCACGTGTTGTCATCTGATCTATGTGCCTATTTCTTAGATGAGCGCGTAAGTCTGGGTGAAGTGCTAATGTCTTAAAAGGGCGCTAGCATTCAAAAGACACAATGTTGTCTTTTGGGTGCACAGTGGTCTGTTTCAAAAGTGGAATCAAAACTATTGAAAAATTATTTACATGTACATTGCCCGAGATGCGGGAGCATACATCAAGACATCTATTGTAGACACTGCACAATCGGGTAGACAATCTATCAACTATCAATAGATAACTCCTTCGCAAGGTCGGATTATGTTGAACTTATATGTTGCCAAAGTTCCAACTCCATGCCCCCATGGTACGGGGACTGATGTAGAGGTGGGATGCACACACAATGTCCTTTATGTTACCCATAGGAGAGATGACGGTGAAACTAATCAATGTCCATCGCATCCTACAACTTCCTATCCAGGGGGAGCGAGTGTTACCAGCGATTCTCTCTACTATAGAGTCAAGCAGATAGTAGGAGTGGGCCCTAGGGTAGAGGATATATGCCACATGACACATGTACCTTCAAGTGCTGGGCTAGGGTGAGTGTCAATTCCCCTAGTATAGTGCATCATGATTGTGACCATTACATGATAAGTACTAGTAGATGGTCATGGCTCAGAGCTGACAGCAGGTTTGTGTCATTGATTCGAGAGATGGAGGAGAGACAAATGGTTTATTCATGGGGTCATAGCATGCTAACCCATTTATATTACGATTTATCTTGATGCGTGCACCATGAGTATCACAACCTCATAGCATGCACACTCCTATAGGTTTGGACCTTCGAGCATATCACTTGCACGTGGCTAGTAGGATTTCCAACACTGATGCCCTTGGACATGTTGTGGGCACATGCATATCACTATGATGCGGAGGATGGCAGATGGGAGACCTTACATACTAGAGGGTCACATTCGAGCAGCTTGGGATGAGAGATGTGATCTGGCAGCCATACTGGGAGATGGGGGTCAAGACCACAGATCGCACACAACTGCCCCAAATGCAAAGAGACCAATTTCTACTTGACTACCAGGACCATATTGTGATGTCGTACTACTAGTGGTGATGCATGCGATAGTTCAGGTAGGTATAGATTATTCCACCTGTAACTCCTACATATGCATGATTAGCTAGGAGTGCACTGCGACCACGGGACCTACCTTGTCCCACCCTCAGAGATGTATGAGATAGTTTGCAAGCCAACAATGATGATGACATCGCACCATAGTTGGAAATAGATGATTTTAGAGCCACACCAAGGTTCACAGGATTGTGGGGTAGGGTAGGTCCAGCACCGATTTTCACACCAGATGCACAGGGAGGAGACATCAGAGCTCTAGGGGGATATAACAATGACTATTCCTCCTCAAGCGATGAGGGCGAGAGGCCACAATAAAGATGACAGAAGAGAATCCTAAGTCTAGATCGAGTTGTACCCATTGTGAGGGCTCTTCCACCATCACCAGCTACACCACCAATCATGTCATAGGTGTAGCCAGCAATAGCAACAATGACTGTGAAGGGATCCTCCAACATGGTGCCTCTATGATAGGGATGATCTCACAAAAGAGTTGCAATTTGGTTTGTAGATTAGAAAAAGGTATTATTGTGGGCTTGTATATTTGTTTACATCCTTCTCTCCTCTTGAATCAATTCCAACCTCTAAACTCCTTTGGAAAATTTTCTACCAACTAGATTTCTCTAGTTACACCAAATCAAGGCTAGAACTCACTAGAGTAAGTTCAACCATTACGATGTCAAATTCTTTATCCTTCACTTGCAAGGGAATAGGAGGAGTTTGATATGGTTTAACAACTCCTACTAGATTTCATAAGTTTCTATTTTCAAGGCCTAGTAGCCCTATGAGCCCCTTTTAGCCCTACTATCATGGTTTTTGCTCATTTGCTCAAAAAAAATTCCAAAGGACCTCCTAAAATATTTTTTAATCTGGATACCCATTTGGACATTATTTAAGATTCGGGAGGTTAGATGGTCTGATACATCCGTATAGGTATGACTCCCAAAATGGCACTTTTCAAGGGTTTAAGGTTTATGGGCTTCTCCAATAGGGTTTACTGATCTCCACACTCTATCACACCTCCATAGTAACATTAAGACTCTTCTAGACAACCATCTTCCATGCCAATCACTTGGCTCAATCACATTTGATCATCTCTGCAAGCAATAATAAAAATAGCACTCATGTTCCCTAGCCGGGCTATGGTAGAGCTCGCCTAGGACATGATAGTAAATTTCTCCAATGCAACTTCCAGGAAAAAAATATGAGTATTTACACTATACAAGGACTCCATTTCTTTAATCCTAAGGGCCATAGAGAAAACACAATGGGAATTCAAGTTGGAGCCATTTCTAGGGTCTTAAACCCTTTGCTCGGGGCGAGAGCAGTGCAATCAAGAAAGATTTCAATGACACCACTAAACCTACACAATGAAAGAACACAAGTAATTCTAAATCACCAGAACAATGAATCCTAAACCACCATGAAAAAAAAATACCAAAATTAATCCATCTAGTACAGACTGCTATAAACAATTTAACTAGTTTTTATGCAAAATTTGGAAATTGGCTCAAATTGTTATTCAAAATTTACTCTTTGGATCTTCCAACCATTTTAAAATGATTTGAAAAGCCTTATATATTCCTACTCACTCACAACCAACCACCCATTGGTTCTCTAACCACCAATTTGAGCATCTTTCAAAAATTGCTCATATTGTTGCAAAAAGTTGTCAAGCAAACATGACAACTTTTGCCCCACAATACATTTTTGAAACTTGTGCATATCTATACACTCTAAACCCCTTGGGATGGTTCCCTAACATCAAACCAACATTTCCAAAATCCTTATGAGGCCTTGCATGGATTTTTACCCAATTTTGCTAAATGATGCCATTTTAGGCTTACAAAGGCACATTGGCCAAAACTGAGAAAATAAGTTAGCGCTAGAGACAATTAAACTACAAATAACCTTAAAACACACTTTTGGACCTACCAATAATCCTTTATTCACTCATTTATCCAATTGAGGATCATTCATTCCAAAATTGTGAAAATTCATCAAGAAATCTAGGTGCTCTTGCACCACTCTGTGGGATCCAAACTGGCGAAGGGACGATCTTGGTACACACTTGTGATTTTAGTTGATGCATTTTAGTATTTTCTTTACATATGTAAAGATGTAGATATTTTTGAATATGATTGATACTAATGTGAAATGTTTTGTGCTTGCAAAGGGCATAGTGGAGTGGTTGAACTTCATCTACCAGGCGCTGGCAGAGAACGTTACTGATGTGCAGATCTTAAGTCTTGTATTGGATGCTTACCAGGTGCTCTAGAAAGTATGGAGACACATGCAGTTGTTTGAGCCTTTATCATGGCTATGTCCAACATACAAGGAGGGTTGAGTGGAGCTAGTGTAGGATGCATTGCAACAAGCTACTATTACGGGGTAGCAGGATTAGGACATGCAGGAGGTCTGCATTGTGATTGTAGAGAGAGACCAGGAAAGAATGTGACCTGAGAGTGAAAAGAGGGAACATGATACTCTACAGAGCTAGGTTGATGACCTCCGATGACAGGTGGATGTTACACAGTAGGGCGTCACGGGTTACCTAGACCACCCCAAGTACACTAGCTGATGGAAGACCTTGAGAGATGGCATCCCAGGAGAAGTTGATGACACAATGAGAGACTATGAATAAGCTATGGGGAGAGTTGAGGGGCCTGCAATTGTGGAGTACTACTGCTACAAGATCACTGTCAACCTCTTTTATACAGCTTTCACACCTTGACCAAGATCCTCCAGTGCCAACGACCTCAGGGACATGGCCACAAGATCAATCATGACATATTTTTTATGCATTTCATGTAGAACATTTTTTGGTATATATACATGGATGTATTCATGTATATCAGAGACACATGTGACAACATCATATGTTTTTGTAGTGATGTGATACTTGTACATTGATTTCACACACACACACACACACACATATACATGAGATTCGATATTGTTCTTCTATCTTGTTTTTTCATTTATGGATGATGTTGTTATGTTACATTCTTATCATGATTTAACTTACATATGTTTGTATGCATGATTAAATCTTATGATGATCTATATAAATGACACACACATGCATGGATGTAACAATGCATAGTTACTTCATAACATAGAGAAAGGATGTCGTGTCAATGAAGGATATGTGTTAGGACATGGTCCCTCACCCCATAGGCATCGAGGTATCAGGCATGAGACACATATTATGCATCTTCTACACATAGTGTCTATGTAGGTGTGCAACATTGATTGGCTCTTTAAGAGGATTGCCATCCATGGAGGATAGACCATAGGCACCAGAACCATAAATAGAATGATGTATGGACCTAAACAATTCAGGCTGAATTTCCCTTTTTGGTCAGGCAACACATTAACATTTCTCTAGTTCTCATAAACAACCAAGTCACCTTTGTTAAAGGTCTGAGGTAGCACACTTTGGTTATATTATTTGGATAGAGACTTTTGATAACCTTGAAGATGTTGAAGGGCCATTAAGTGATGCTCATCCAACAATTCAAGCTTATTTAGACAAAGAGTGTGATAGGAATCATCATCGATAACCCCCTTTAACGACACCCACAAAGAGGGAATCTCCAATTCAAGAGGCATAATACTATCGACACCATACAGAGGTTGTAGGGTGTCATTTTGGTACCCATATGAATTCTCATGTGATAGGCCCATAATGCATATATTAACTACAAATGCCAGTCTTTACCATGTTTAGTGATGGTCTTCCATAAGATTTGTTCCATAGATTTGTTTGATGCTTCCGCTTGAGCATTAGATTGCGGTAGTAAGGTGTAGAAAAATAGTGTTGAATGTGAAATTTTTCAAGAAACTACTTAACCTCCTTGTTCTTAAAAGGCGTACCATTGTCAAAAAAAAGGGTAGTAGACAAGCCAAATCGAGAAATGATGTTATCCATGATGAAGGCATGAATCACATCAATGGTGGTCGATCTTAATGGGACTGCCTCGACCCACTTCGTGAAGTAATTTGTAGCAGTAATAATGAAGATGTGACCTTTAGACGAAGGGGGAGATATCTTTCCAATGATGTCTAATCCCTAAGTTTGGAAAGGTCATGGAGAGATTTGACTATGAAGCTCCTACATAGGGGCTTGAATTAGGTTGCTATGTTGTTGACATTGAGGACACTTTTTGACAAAAGAAAAAGAATATTGTTCCATTGTTTTCCAATATTACCCCATGTGGATCAGTTTGTGTACCAAAGACTTTCCTCCAAAATTCCCACCTCCAGAGCCTGAATGGGCTTCCTAAACGGCAAGGGGGGTCTCAACTTTTTAAGACATCGCAAAAGAAGACTATTGTATGATCTCTAATAAAGAACATTAGATAGGAGGATATAATGGTTGGCCAACTTCTGAATACGTACATGCAAACTTTTGCTGGCATCTTCAGGAAAACTTCAGGTATTTAAATAATTAAATATGTCTGCGAACCATTCTCCTGAGTCGATATGGGCACACATGAGGTTATCAAACTAAGTTTGATTAGATATGGTCAGAGAGTCGAGGACTTGTACCACAAAGAGGTATTTGTCCTGACCAAGATTGGGGCCTACAAGGGAAGTAGTGCTTTCCATTACATCCACATGACGATTTTCCCTCTGTGAGATACTATCAATTGTGTAAGTAGTGAATTGCTTCAGTATGGTCAAATACTAAATCCCTATACTAAGACAACCTCAACTGCTTAACATGATAGGCACTTGTCACTTGGTTTACAAAAAGTTTAGAATCTCCATGGATGTGGATGTTCTTTACTCCCATGGAAATTGCAGCATGGAGTACCGCAATTAGGGCCTCGTACTTGGTGATGTTATTGGTACAATGGAATTTTAAATGGAAAGAAAGAGGAATTGGCTTTCCTTTGGGTGAGATAAAAATTGCACCTACGCCTAAGCTACTTTGACACCTCGAACCATCAAAATACATATCCCATATAGAGTCCTAGTCAATGATCAAAACATTCAACTGATCGGCAGTGACCTGCCCTTTGATTGACTTCTGAGTTATAAAGTGTAGGTAAAACTCAGAGAGCAACATCACCCACTTAGCCAATCTTCTTTAGAGATCAGACTTTTCAAAGAGGTTCTTAAGGATATCATTTTTACCAATGACATCCATTTCTACATGGAGGATACAGTGTCTCAGCTTTTGAGTCATGAAGATTGTTGGTATTTTGGTATGGTTTTGTCATTGATGTCAACACCTACTAAAACTCTAGCACTTTGGAGATTCACCGGCAAGCAAGTGACTTATGCATAGTCACTGGAAACTAGTACACCGATAGGATATAATGATCACCGACACCTGGTATAGCATGGAAAACACTTGGTAATGTCAAAGACATTGTATAGACATCTTATCTTGGAGAATTGTTTATTGGCATATTCATATTTGCATATTTGTTGTTACCGGAAAATAGGTCCAAGGTTTCACTGCTAGGTTTATCTTTTTTAGATCAGCATGGCACGCTATGGAGATGTTTAATTAATGTTGTAAATGCATTAAGTTGCCATGTTCAATCAGTTATTGCATTGAATATTTGTTTTGTTCATAAAATATTTTATTGTAATATCTTGTAGAGCCGACCTACTAAAATTGGTCTTGGGTTATGGTATAAATGTAAGGTCTTAATTGTAAGATCGATGTGGGAATGTGAAGAAGGTTTTGTGCAAAGGTATATGCGAGATTAAGCAGAGCTACACACGTAGACATCATTTGAAGATGAAGCTAGGTTTTTGTGAAAGCATATCAGAACTACACCGGTACTGAATCCAGCATATGAAGATGCTATTTTGTGCAGTACATTATTATTGGATTTAACCATCCAACTGTAAGTCAGTGTGACTTCCCATATGTGTTTGAGTAGTGAGCTCTAGGCACTTGGCCTTTCTGCATGTGCAGACCCCATTTATGTACACTTACTATCTGTAGTAGTATCATCTGATTGTGGGTAAGGTTTCCCACCATGGTTTTTCCCCTTACAAGGTTTCCACGTACAAATATTGTTGTTATATGTTGTGGATGACTTTGTCTTTTAGTTTCATGCATTATTATTTCCTAGTATTGCATTTATCTGTTAAATCTATCCACCGGTATAACAGACTGTCTCACCGGTATTAAGCAGTAATTTGATTACGTTGTTTTTGGTTGAATTTATTTAGACAACTGATTGACCCCCTCCATCTCAGTTGTCCCCAGGACCTAACAATTGGTATCAGAGCCTAGTCCTCTTTTTGCAGAAGTTTAATAGCTTGAGGAGATCTAATGACTACTAACTATTTCAGGAAGGACAGTCCTAAACTTGATGGAACCAACTATGGCATATGGAAGATCAGGATGGAGACACATTTGAATTGCATTAGAAAGGACATTTGGAATGTAACAAAGAATGGCTATACTGCTCCTACTACAAGTCAACCTAATCCAACAAATCTAGCTAAAGATGAGGAGAATTATTGCAAGGCAAGAGAAGCACTCTTGAGCACATTATCAAATCAGAAAATCATGGGATTATTAGATAGGTCTACTGCTAAAGCTATTTGGGATCACTTGGAAACACTGAATGAAGGAGATTCCATAGTCAAGATTGCAAAACTTGAAAGCTTTTGGGCCAGGTATGAAAGTCTAAAAATGGAAGAGGATGAAAGAATCTTTGCTTTTATGGAAAGAGTAAATGAAATTGTTTTGGGTATTAAATGTTGTGGAGGAACCTTAAGTGAAAATGAAATTGTTTCAAAAGTTTTAAGAGGATTGCCACTGGCATATAAAATGAAAGTTACTTCTATAAATGAATTGAGAACAATGCCTAACACATCAGTAACTAGGGATACATTGATTGGAAAACTATCAACCTTTAAAATTGAGAAATTTGGTCCAGTTGCTACTATAAAAATAGATTTAGCCTTTAAAGCATCAACATCATCTACACCATCATTTGACAAATTTGATTGGAAAGCCTTTTATGCAAGAGAACTTGAAGAAAGCAGGAGAGAAAATGAAGAACTTGAACAACTTGAAGCACTATTTGCAAGAAAACTACCTGAAGGTCCAATTGGAAGTAAGTATGAAGGTAAAGCACCCTTTAAATGTTTTAACTGCAATAAGATTGGTCATATGGCTTCAAGATGCCCTGATAGACATGCTAGGTTAAGAGAAGAAGCTAGAAGGACATACAAATCTAACCCTGAATATTAGATATACAAATTCAAGAGGAATAAGGACAAATCTTGTTATGTTGCTGATGAAGGAGTGACTAATGATTCTAATGAGGATCCGACAGACAATGGATGGGTTTTTGTTGCTATAATAGAAGATCAACCGACACCTGCAATGCAACTGGTAGAACAGGCCTTGGCAGCTAAAATTGAAACTAAGGATGAATGGATCATTGATTCAGGATGCTCACATCACATGACTGGTGACAAAAGTAAATTCTTAACTTTTCAAGAGGATAATGAAGGTCTAGTAAGATTTGGAGATGACAAAGCTTGTTCATTCAAAGGTAAGGGTTCAATATCTCTTGATGGTAAGCATAACACTGACAATGTTTACTATGTTGAGGGACTAAAGCATAATCTTTTGAGTGTTGGTCAATTAGTTGAGAAAGGATTTCAGTTACAATTCAAGAATGGAAAATGCAAAATCACGAATAGAACTGGTTTAGAAATTGCAACCGGTAATCAGACTAGAGGTAATATCTTTCATTTGAATAATAGTGAAAAGACATGCTTGATAGCACATATTGATGAAAGTTGGCTATGGCATAAGAGACTCTGTCATGTAAATTTTGATTGTATGGTAAAGATCAGTACTACTAGCAGTTAGAGATTTACCTAAGATTGTCAAACCTCACAATCTGGTATGTAAGGAATGTCAATTTGGAAAACAAGCTAGAGCTAGTTTCAAAAGTATTCCAGAAAAATCAAATAATGATCTTGATTTAATTCATACTGATTTATGTGGTCCAGCTAGAACTAAAAGTTTACAAGGTGATAGATATTTCATGCTCATCATTGATGACTACTCTAGAATGAGTTGGGTTACTTTTCTCAGAGAAAAATTAGAAGCACTTGGAAAGTTCAAACTATTCAAACCAATGGTTGAAAATGAAACCGGTAAGAAAATCAAATGTTTAAGATCAGATCAAGGAGGTGAGTTTACATCTAAGGAATTTAATACATTTTGTGAAGTGAATGGAATCAAAAGACAGTTATCAGCACCCCGGACACCACATCAAAATGGAGTTGTAGAAAGAAAGAACAGAACTATCTTGGATGCAACAAGAAGTATGTTATCAGAATCAAATCTACCACATGTATATTGGAGAGAGGCAGTAAGCACAGTGGTCTATACATTCAACAAAGTTCACAACAAAGGTGAAACCAGTAAGACCCCTCATGAACTATGGTTTGGCATTATTCCTACTCTTAAATATTTTAGAATTTTTGGAAGTAAATGCTATATTAGAAGAGATGATTATATTGGCAAATTTGATCCTAGAAGTGATGAAGGAATATTTTTAGGTTATTCATCTAAGAGTAAAGCATATAGATGTTTTAACAAGAGATTGCAGAAAATTGTTGAAAGCACAAATGTAAAGATTGATGAACAATTTAGAGGAACATCAAGGTATATGGATTTTTAACCAGCAATAGAAATTATGACAAATGAACCTACACTGAATCCACCAATACAGAGTGAAGATCTAGTTACACCGGTATCATCTGAAAATTCCACAATAACTGAGGAACAACAACAAACAAAGACACCCCAGTATGTAAGATTGAATCATTCTAAAGATTAGATAATAGGAAACAAATATAGAGGAGTTATGACAAGAGGAATATTGGAAAATGAAGAGGTATGTCTTATTTCTAAAATTGAACCATCATCAATTAATGAGTAATGTGAAGATAAATTTTGGATTAAAGCTATGGAAGAAGAATTAGAACAGATTGAAAAGAAGGACACATGGGCATTAGTTCCCCGGCCTAAAGATAAAAATGTTATTGGAACCAAATGGGTATTTAGAAAGAAACTTAATGAAAATGGTGAATTAATCAGAAACAAAGCAAGACTAGTGTGTAAGGGATATCCTCAGAAAGAAGGAATTGATTACAATGAAGCCTTTGCACTGGTAGCTAGAATTGAGGCAGTTAGATTATTCTTGGCTTTTGCAGCTCATAAGAACTATAAAGTATATCAAATGGATATTAAATGTTCATTTTTGAATGAAATTTTTGAAGAAGAAGTTTACATTGAACAACCTGATGGATTTTCTTTGATAGAAGACAAAGATATGGTTTGCAAGTTAAGGAAAGCTTTATATGGGTTGAAGCAAGCTCCAAGAGCTTGGTATGCAAGATTAGATAAGTATCTTTTGAAGATTGGTTTTTCTAAAGGAAATGTAGACAGTAATTTATACTATAAAGTGACTTATGATGACATCTTGGTTATATAAGTTTTTGTTGATGATATAATATTTGGAGGAGAAGATGGATTATGTAAGGATTTATCTATCAAAATGCAACAAGAATTTGAAATGTTTATGATTGGAGAAGTAAAATTCTTTTTAGGATTGTAGATCTCACAGACTAATAAAGGTATATTCTTGAGTCAATCTAAGTACTTAAAGGAGTTACTAAAGAAATTTGGGATGGATAACTCTAAATTGGTAAGTACACCTATGACTACAAATGACAAATTATCACTAAGGGATGAATCTACACTTGTTAATCCAACCAAGTACAAATCTATGATAGGAGGTTTACTGTATTTAACACAAACAAGACCAGATATTATGAATGCAATATGTATTGTTTCAAGATTTCAAAGTAATCCTAGAGAAAATCATGAATCAGCAGTAAAAAGGATTTTCTGGTACTTACAAGGAACTACAAATCTTGGCTTATGGTATCCTACAGATGAAAACTTTGAATTGTGTGCATACACAGATGCAAATTGGGTAGGAGATGTAGATGACAGGAAAAGCACCATCGGCGGAGCATTTTTCCTTGGAAACAGATTAATTTCTTGGTTAAGTAAGAAACAAAGTTGCACATCTTTATCAATAGCAGAATCAGAATATGTTGCAGCAACAACAAACTATACACAGGTATTATGGCTTAAACAAATGTTGAAAGACATAAAGGTAAATTGCAAGGAACCTATAACTAACTATTGTGATATCACTGCAGCAATTGATATATCCAAGAATCTAGTAGAACATTCTAAAACTAAACATGTTTCTATAAAATTGAACTTTCTAAAAGAAAATGTTGAAGCAAAAATAGTCAAAATGGTTTATGTGAATACTAAAGAGAAGATTGCAAATATTTTCACTAAACCTCTACCTAAGGAGACTTTTGAGTATCTAAGAGATCAACTTGGGGTCATAGCCCCATCGGTAGACACTTAGACAGTTGATGTTTGTCATCAACCAGCAGAACTAATTGAAGAAATCTTTTACTCTGGCTTTGATGAGGAAGCTACTTCTCAGGGGGAGTAGTTGGTATATTAAAATTGGTTGGTATTTTGTATAGTATTTTTGTAACTTTGGCATTTGATGTCAAAGGGGGAGAGATATCTATTGGAAAAACACATTGAAAAACACATTATACACTATCTTTTGGGAAGAGATTGGTACAGAAAAACATAAAGAAACTCATATTACTCTCATGAGGAGAGATTGTTACATTGGGGAGATTATTGGTTTTTGGTATTTGACATTTCTCTTTTGGTACTTTGATGGTTTTTCCATATTATGTTGCCATCAATGCCAAAGGGGGAGATTGTTGGTATTTTGGTATGGTTTTGTCATTGATGTCAACACCTACTAAAACTCTAGCACTTTGGAGATTCATCGGCAAGCAAGTGACTTATGCACAGCCATTGGAAACTGGTACACCAGTAGGATATAATGATCATCGACACCTAGTATAGCATGGAAAACTCTTGGTAATGTCAAAGACATTGTTTGGATATCTTATCTCAGAGAATTGTTTATTGGCATATTCGTATTTGCATATTTGTTGTTACCGGCAAATAGATCTAGGGTTTCACCAACAGGTTTATCTATTTCATATCAGCATGGCACACTATGGAGATGTTTAATTAATGTTGTAAATGCATTAAGCTAACATATTCAATCGGTTATTGCATCAAATATTTGTTTTGTTCATAAAATATTTTATTGTAATATATTGTAGAGCCGACCTACTAAAATTGGTCTTAGGTTATGGTATAAATGTAGGGTCTTAATTGTAAGATAGATGTGGGAATGTGAAGAATATTTTGTGTGAAGGTATATGTGAGATTAAGCATAGCTACACACACAGACATCATTTGAAGATGAAGCTAGGTTTTTGTGAAAGCATATCAAAACTACACTGGTACTGAATCCAACATATGAAGATGCTATTTTGTGTAGTACATTATTATTGGATTTAACCATCCAACTATAAGTTAGTGTGACTTCCCTTATGTGTTTGAGAAGTGAGCTCTAGGCACTTGGCCTTTCTGCATGTGTAGACCCCATTTATGTACACTTACTATCTGTAGTAGTATCATCTGATTGTGGGTAAGGTTTCCCATTGTGGTTTTTCCCCTTATAGGGTTTCTACGTACAAATATTGGTGTTATGTGTTGTGGATGACTTTGTCTTTTAGTTTCATGCATTATTCTTTACCGGTATTGCATTTATTTGTTAAATCTATCCACCGGTATAACAAACTGTCTCACCGATATTAAGCAGTAATTTGATTAAGTTGTTTTTGGTTGAATTTATTTAGACAACTGATTCATCCCCCCTCTCTCAGTTCTCCCCGGGACCTAACAAAGATAAGAGCTAAGCACTATTTTTCCACAGCAGAATATTGGATATCATAATCTATGAAAGTGTGATTGATGTAATAGACTGCTCTTTCTCGACCTTCATCATCACGTTGGGCTAATAATGTCTCTAAATCATGAGATGAGGCTGAAATATACAGGAAGAAAGGTCTATCAGACATAGATGGCATTAGGATAGGAGGATTATATAGGTAATCCTTGATGGAATCAATTTCATTTTGACAATCCACATTCCATTTGAAATGGGTATCTTTCTTTAACATTCGCTTAAAAGGAAGGGTATGATTAGCCAACTGCACCACAAACCTTTGAATGGACTGGATTTTCCCCTACAGACTACAAAACTGATAGATATTCTTAGGTGGATGCATGTTCACAATAGCATTGATCTTATCCATGTCTATTTGGATTCCTTAGTGGGAGACAATGAATCCTAGAAGCTTCTCAACGTCAACACCAAAGACACACTCAAGAGGATTTAGTCTCATCTTATACAACCGGTCTTTCAAAGACCAAAAAGAGATTTTCAATGTGCATTTCATGTGCTAAAGATTTAACCAAGATGTCATCGACGTAGTCTTCTAAGACCTTATGGATGAAACAATGGAATATCAAGGTCATGGCTCCTTGATAGGTCGCTCTTACATTCTTCAACCCAAATGACATGATGACATAGCACAAAGTTCCCCAAGAGGTTGTAAAGGCGGTTTTATATTGATCTTGTGGGTTGATACAGATCTAGTTATAACCCAAGAAGTCATCCATGAATGAGAGCAAAGCATACCCCGCATTTGAATCCACAATAATATTAATATTTGGGAGAGGAAAGTCATCCTTGAAGGAATCTTTGTTCACATCCTGAAAATCAATGCAAATATGAATACAACCATCAATTTTTCTTACTGGGAAAATGTTCGAGATCCAGGGTGAATAGTCAATGGGGTAGATAAAGCTAGCTTTTAGGAGCTTCTCTATCTTGACCTTGACTAATAAATCCACCTTAGGATTCATCTTCCGAATCTTTTACTTCACTGGCTTAGCATCAGGGCTAAGTACAATGTTGTGTACCACAATGGACTCATCGATTCCAGGCATCTCCTCATAAGACAAAGAAAAGATTTCAAGGAATTGATTTAGAAAATTAGAATATTCTTTGAATTCTTCGGAAGATAAGCATTTTCCCATCTTTATGACCTTGTCAAGAGCCTTATCACTCATGATGATGTTAGTAGTTTCTCCACTAAGGAGTGCAGTATGGTCTTCTGGATGAGGGATAGACATTTGTTCTCCATTGTGAGATAGAGATGCCCCCCGCAGAATGGATTCTCCAAAATACTCTTGAGCATTCAAGCAGTATGGAAATCAACATTTATGATGATAAGGGGACAACCCATCATATGCACCTAGAAATTCCTTCAAGGATTCTTTCAAAGGGAAAAGATCTAAGGTAATTTATTTAGATGATACACCAATGTCAATGAGTTTCAGATGAACAAGCTTTAAAGGAAGGGGATGAGCTCAAATCATGTTAGTAGTTAACCTTGGTTTCACCTTTTGACCCGTGTGATGGTATCCTAGTTTAGTATTGTGGTGATGAGGCTCGAGCTCTAGAGGAATCTGAATACCTTGTTCATTAGGTCCACAACCCTTCCCATCATACCCAACTTGATAGACCAACTTGTATCCAAGACCATAGATGTTTTGGAATTATTTGAATGATGGTAGTTTTGTATAGAAAATGTGATCAACATGATAAGCATCACCTGGATTTATAGACACATAATCATCTTTCGTAGTCAAGGTGAATAAAATCTTAGGAAAGCTTAAGTGGATGGGATCTAATTTGTACTCACCAACATGAGAGTCGGTGAAGTCCAAAGAACCCCAATCATCACCCAAACATGCATTTACTATTGAAGGTGATTTATCTGAGGAATATTTTACAAGTGTAGATTCCAGCATTTTCACCTTACGAGTATCTACCTTTGAGGATTTTTCTTTTGAATAATCCTGCCTCTCAAGTGATCTCCCCTTTTTAATGACTTCCTTAGTGACTTCTTCCTTCTCACACTCTTCCTTTTTAGGGATGAGACAAAAGCAGAGGATGCAATTGAAGAAGACAGAGTGGGTACATAATTTTGAAAGGAAGGTGTGATAGAGGCCTGACTGACTATAGCTATTTGGTAGAGTTGCATAGACTTAGGATAAATCTTAACTACGACAGCTTGATTATTAGCCATAAACTTCATGGATCCATGAAGTGTGGACAAAACATATCACAAATCATGTAGCCATGGTCTTCCTAAAAGAAGATTGTATGCTAAAGGGCCTGACATAACATGCACTAGGGTTGGAATAGTGACCAGTCCAACCTTCAAGGAAAATATGACAGTCCCTACAATGGTCTTACCACTGTTATCAAAACCTCGGATAAACAAGGAAGAGACTACTAGAGAATTTGGGTCCACCTTGATCTTTTGTAACAAGTCTAAACCACAAACATTTAGTGCTAAACCTGTGTCGACAAGTGTTCGTCTAATAACAACACCATTCACATGAACAATGATCATTAATGGATCTGCTAAATTCCTCACTTCTGGAGGTGGGAGTTCATGTGGATAAAAGGTAATATTCAAAAAATCCGCATGAATATGTTCCATCAGTGCATTCACATCAGCCAATCTCATAAAGAAAGCTAGCAAAATATTTTACAAATGTTCCTAAAGCATGCCTTGATACATCAGGGCAGTTTGAATCAAATCCCAAAGTGAGATCTTAGTTAGACTAACATTAAGTTGCTTGATAAGATCATAATCACTTGGTCACTTGTCCATTGGCAAAGGTGGCTTAGGAAGGACAAGTTGAGAAGGAGGTAGAGAATTTTGAGGTGGTTTAGGAATTTGTTTGTTATTCCAAGTGTTATATGTCTGAGAAATAGTATTATAGGATGGTTGCTTGGATTGCATAAATATAGTGTATAAATCAGAAGCTTCTCCTTTGAAAGGTTTTTCATTAATGGACTTAACTCTCTTAGGGGAAGGACTTGTTGTTGTCACATGGATGTAAAGTCTCTTAGGTCTTTGTGGGGCCACAAAGACAACAATGACATTCATAGACCCTTCATTTTCGCATGAGGATGCCATGGAGGATGACGCACCCTTTACATCTCTTTTAAGAGATAGTGTTTCAAGGAAGTCATCCAAGAATTCATCCAACATATTAAAATCATCCTTCAAAAATGCCTTCTCAAAGGCATCAAACTCCAAAAGGAAAAGATCTGACATTAGGCCTTCACGTCAGGTTCACCAAAATGTAGGGGATGAGATTTTCCCCCTCCAAGATGATAAATCTCAGAAGGCAAATCTATCCACCGCTACCTCTTCAAACATGTGCTAAGATGAGATAGGGGATAGCAAACAACTAAACTAACTACACTACACAAGAGATAAATAACAAAACTACAATGCAAAAATAATGAATATGTAAAACTGAATTTATTGAATAGTGTCGTGTTAAAAGAAAAGTATACCTGCCAACTGGGGAGCTCTCAGGTTCTAGATGCCAATGCGGGACGTGGACACCAATGCAGCATGTTGTAGTCCATATGGCCCGCGGATAGGGAAAAGTATAGAAAAGAACTTGCAACTGGTTTCTTGCACACATCGAGACAAGGAAAATTGTTGGGGTTGTATAGGGGCTTGCTTCAGTCAGACCCCCGTTTAGGAGTATCCACCACCACAAACAACTAGATAGATAGATTGGAAAAATAAATTGGAACTTGGTAAATTGGAAAGTAAATGAAAATGGATACTAAACTTTGTTTAAAATAAGCTAACTCCTATTGCATGCAATAAATGTTGGAAAGTATTGAAATATATGAATATTGGAAATAAATATTTAACAATGCAAAGGACTCATTGCATGTAAAAGAAATTGATAAAAGAGAGAGAGAGAGAGAGAGAGAGAGAGAGAGAGAGAGAGAGAGAGAGAGAGAGAGAGAGAGAGAGAGAGAGAGAGAGAGAGAGAGAGAGAGAGAGAGAGAAGGAGCATGGAGCCAAACCCCTTGTATTTGGAATCATGAGTGTGACAAAGCCCACTTGATCACATTGTTGGTAAGAAGCCACCACAAGATGGTTGTAACTTGATATTGGTAGAATGTATGTCCAAGAGCATAAAGAGAGCAACAAGATATTGAGAGCACAATGAAAGCCAAGAGCCACAAACCCAAGTTGGGAACCCTTCCATATGAGCAAGGAAGAGTTCTTAAACACAAAAGGGGCATGGAGAGCCATTACAGTGAAACACAAGCCAAGGACATGCATCGGCCAGTGTCTGACTCTCTGCCAAATTTGAGATGCGGCCAACTTTTTGGGACATTAGCGTGGCACGCAAACGTCCCCACCTCGCCCTTATGTTCACCAAAAAGTAGGCCCAAAGGGGCTTTCGAGGCATGTCAAGGCATTTCGTCCTTCAAGTCCATGATACTATAATAACATGCTTTTGATCATGGATTCGTCATAAATGCACTAGGCATCATGTGTAAGTGCCATAAATGCATCAGGCGCAATTTAGGATACTACAATATTATTCACATTTTTATTGTTTTTTATTTTGTCTAAGTCCCCTGGGTCTCATAGTGGGGCGTTATACAACCATTCACATGTCAAAATATTAATATTAATTATAAATTTAATATTTTTTAATTTAACATCATATAAAACAAAATTTACTCTCATCAAAATTATAATTTTTAGATAGATATATAAATATTAAATAAAAATAAAGATTTTTAAGAAAAAATTTACCATTTCATAACTACAATATTATTTTTAAAAAATTTATTTTATAAATTTTTATTTTAAATGATTTTTCAAATAATGATAAGAAGTTTAAAATTTAAATATAAGAAATTAGACATCAATTTTTTAATAAAAAAATTGTATTAGGGAAGAAAAAATCTAGATACAGTACAATTGAAATGTTTTTGTATGTAGTATATATACTATAAAGAAAAATAAAATAATTTCAAGATAAATAAAATAGTTCCAATTGACATCTTTCCACATTAAGATTTATTTAAGATATATATACTAGTGTTGAAACTATTTAAAACTTCTTTCAATCTTCTATAATAATTTTTTGTTTATTAAATGTATTCAATTAAATGATAACAAATTTCATTTAAACACTATATTTGATTATTATTAAGTTTTTCACAAGTTTTATGCATTATATAAGATGATATTAAAGCTATGAGATTTCCACAATCCATTTTGCATTTCTAGTGTATTTTTTTCTGGATTCGATTGTGTGTATATTTTTCCATCAACGTTTCGAATCACACTCCGTGATTCATCATCAGGATGAAAAGAATTCCCAAGACATGAAAGATGTTGAGTTGCAGATTTGAGGTAAAATATAAAGAGGAGAGGGGTGGGGGAAGGCACGAGAAACAAGGAGAGAGGAAAGAGAAAAGGAAAAGACCACCTGAAGGATGAGAGACCTAAAACACTCCAAGGAATAAACCACCCACAAAAAAGAAAAAAGGAAAGCTCAGCACCATAATCAAAACCACTAAAAAACAAAAAAGAAGAAGAGAAAATGGGATAAAAATAAAAAACTAAAAGAATAAAAAAATGATTATAAATACATAACAGAATAAACACAAAGGCATAGACCAAAAGACAAAAACCAGAAACAAATAAGAAAAGAGAAAATTACAATTCCAAAAGAATGAGCATATAAAAATAAACACAAGAGGAGGTCTAAAATCAAATATAAACTAGAAAATAAACAAATAGGAAAAAAGACCAAAGGGGGAGATATTATTTTTAAGTTTCTTGAAAGTTCTATCAAAAGATATTTTGTAAGCACTTAGGTGGTGTTGAGTTCAAATATTCTACAATACAAAAATAAAATTAAAAGTTATGATATTAATTTTAAGTTTTTGGAAAATTTTATCAAAAGATATCTTGTAAGCATTTAGTTGGTGTTGAGTTCAAATATTCTACAATACAAAAAAAAATAAAAATTCAAAAGTTTTATAATGTAATGTCTCCTTCTCAAGTATAATTAGTTTTAAAATGTAATGTCTCTTCTCAACCATAATTAGTTTAAAAACACTTAGCCTCTTTTCTCAAAGTTTAAAAACAATTAGCCTATTTTTCCAAAGAACACAAATTAATCAAGAAGTATTGTTCTTGTGGGTTTCGGTGAATTCTTTTAAAATTGATTTTAGAATTTTTGGGAGCCCTCCAAAATTCTTGAATAAATAGGCTAATTTTCTTAAGTTTTCAATGGATAATTTATTGACTTATTAAATAATAAGTATTTAAGTTTTTCAAAAGTGAAAATATTGAACAATTTAATGTAATTATTAATTAAAACTGTGTTTTAAGTTGTGTCTTAGGGGAGGACACCTAAACATATGGGAGTCTTTTTGTTCATGATGATTTAGTATTTAATTAAAAAAGAGTTTGTGGAGGAAAAAAGAAATTACTATTTTTTATTATTGTATTTTCCTCTTCAAAATGTTTATGAAAAAGAATTGAGGGCTCATTGAAAGGTTAGTCATGTGTTCTCTCATTTTTTCAAGGATGAAAACCTTATTGAAAATATTGGTTTCAGAAATGAAAAACCCTTATCTAATTGGAATAAGTGAGCTGCAAAGTAAAGCTCATTCTTGAATTCACCTCTATGTTATTGCAGCAATCTTTATTTATGATCATCACTTTACATCAACATTATCAATAGCAATATTTCGTATATGATGTTTTGAAATGTGAGATAACTTTTTTCATAAGTATCCTTAATGTTTTATTTTTTTCTTTTATATATTGTCTCACCCCACTAAATAAATGAAAAGAGTTATATTTTCTCATCCCACTAAATAAGTGGAAATATTGTAACCACTGAATAAGTGAAAGTTTTGTATGAATCACTCATCTCTTCTTGCATTCTAAAAACTCTATTATCTCTTTTCTCAAGCCATAAACATATGTGCATACATGCAACTCAGTTGTAGGTTGTTTATTGGTAGATATGTTTTTTATTAGAGCAAAAGAAGGTTTTGAAGGGACCCGAAACCCTTTACAAAAAAGATTAGTTTGGACTTAACAAGATATTAAGCCAAAATATATCACTACAAATAAACAACCCCATAGAAACATATTCAGAAAAACATCAATGGGGTAGAGACATAACTGACCTCAAACAACCAGTTGTCTAAAAGAAGAGATAGGAAATAACTAGACAACCGAGGAAAATAGCAAACCAAAAACAAAACCATAAGACACAAAGAGGGTTTAGCCAATAGGCACCCACAACTTGAACAAAAAATTGTACAAAAAACCATTAAGGAGCAAAAAACCAAAGAAATTACCAGAGAAAACTCTAGCCCAATCACCCATAACCAGGGACCCTCAAGATTTACCTCTAGTACTACCCTTGTGGCAATGAAGAGTCATGTCAAAAGAGAGCTTAGGCATCTTATATTTATTTCCCTTAACAACTATCCAACCCTCTTCCACCTTAGTAGCCGCATCAAACCAATCCGACAAACCCAACACTGAACCACCAAAAATATGAGAAGGAGCATCAACAACACCCCCCTTCTCATAGTTGCTCCC
The DNA here is from genome assembly GCF_030272615.1 of Cryptomeria japonica. Taxonomy (NCBI): domain Eukaryota; kingdom Viridiplantae; phylum Streptophyta; class Pinopsida; order Cupressales; family Cupressaceae; genus Cryptomeria; species Cryptomeria japonica. The sequence continues at coordinate 301,800,258 of NC_081408.1, forward strand.
TCCAGGAAAAGCGTCATCATGAATGTTACTAGAGTTGATAGCCAAAGCACCATCACTAGATGTAGACACTCAGGGCACAATTCCACTCGAGGAATCAACATGAGGGACATGAGACTATAGACTATCCTCAACAACCACTCCACTGAAAGCCAGCATATCCTAAAAAGAAACAACAATATCTTGCACTGCCATTTGAGAGCCCTTAGGAATATCAATTTTCTTCTCAACCGTGTAATGCTAATTTGAAGCACCCTTCCACCATGAGGCTGACAAGGTTTTCTTCTCAAACCCACGATGCCCAATCGCATGACCCATTTTGAAACATCTTCGACACTCGAAGGGTATCCCTTCATAGTCCAAAGTTTGAACCCAGCTGCCCTTAGAAGAATTGATAATGATCTCAACGGGCAGTCCTTTTGAAACATCTAGTTCGACCAAAATATGGGCAAAGGTGAAGTGAAGAATGTTAGATGAATCATCATCCACCAATAGAAAATCCCCAAGAGCATTACCAATTTACACAAAAAGAGAATCAACCCACAAATAAAGTGGGAGATAAGGAAACCTAACCCAAACTGGAATCTTATTAAACATTTCAGAAAAAATATTGAAATCAGAGTGCCAAAGTTTAACCATTAAAGTTAATTTCTATCCTCGGCATTCTCAAAATTTACAATAAAAAGTCCTTTAGCTATAGGGTAAATATGAACGGTACCTTTATTGGCAGATATGTTTCTTAGTGGGACCAATCTAAATTTGCATCATAGAGGAATATAATTTCATAATGTCAACAGGCTACAAAACAAATCCAATTTCAACTAGTTTGAACAAAAAAAACTTCAATTTTAAACATGTAACCCGTGCATGTTTGCACATGGCAATGGGTTGTTAATTATGAGAAATGATTTTGTTTTTGTCAACTTGATGTAAAATTAGATTTAACATAGAATATAAATTAAACTAATATAGAGGAGAGTGAAAATTAGTGCTGAAATTATTAGTACTTTTATATGAATCAATATAGCTGCCATACAACTTTCTCTCTACAGTCTAGCATTGTGTCAAGGCTTCAATGGCTATATGCATGTATGCCATTGAAATGGATGCAACTCTCTTTTCTAATATAAATTCAGCTATCAATATTTACATTAATTTGGCAGACATTACGTAACTTATGCTTTGATTGTATTTACTATGATCAAGAAAGCCTTATTGGTGAGCATGATATGTGGTGCATAGCCACATGGATTGAGATATTCTCTTAAGAATCCATATGTAGACACATTATATATAGATCAATTAGTATATTATTGAGATATTGACTTAAGCATCCCATTAAATAAATGTTGATGTTGAACCTTGCACAAAGATTACTCCATGTAAACTCAGGGTAAGATACACCTCCTTTGAAACATAATCCTTAACAAATTAAGTTCAAAACAATCTCCACAAATTAGATAAGGGGACTAATGAGAATGAAAAATACTTATGAATTAAGTTCAAATAAGATTATATGTACAACATGGGATATGAACTATTAAAACTGATGATAATCTATGATAGTTTAACAAATTGTTTAAAATTAGACTTTTAGTTTTTTCGGAACTTAATCCTCTAAACAAACATCTTAAGAATTTTTCAATAAAAAGGAGGAATTGTAAATGTATTTCACCACTCTATACTCTTTTCCCTCTAACCCCTCTCTATTTACAAAGTTTTGAGAGTACATAATTCTTTATAAGTCACCCTCATCTCACAATTTTTACAAACTAGGTTATTCACTAACAACCTCACAATTGAAAAGAAAATTTCATGTCTTTGGATTTCTTACACTCTAATATTTCTTCCATATTAATAAGGCTTTGTTATAAGTCACTCTGATCCCAAAATTCTTATCAATGTAAATTTAACCTCACAACTATAAACACATTTCACCACTTTAATCTTATTGCCTTGTAACGTCACTCACCATTGCCAAATCTTTTGGAGAATGTGCAGCCTTATTAACATAAGATTATCCCAATACAACCTCATAATTGTAAATTTATTTCACCATTTTGGACTTCTCACTCTCTAATATTTCTCCCTATTGTCAAATGTTTTGGAACATGTAGAGTCTTATAAATCACCCTCGTCTCATAATTATTATCAATATGGAATAAACCCAATTGAAGAGGAGAAAAAGCTTTGGAAGGATAATAAGATGGTTAGATTTCACATAGACAAACAATAAAGCATGAAACACAACAATGCAGTAAAACACAATTATACCTTGCTTTCACCTTCTTCCTCAATGGAGCTTGAATGAAGTCGAAGTGCACCCAAATGCCTCCAACATGATGTTGATTTTCTCCTAGATTGCTTGATGTGGTTGGCTCTCCAATATTGTTCACAAATGGATGTGATGGATTAAGGATTGAATGATGAAATGGCTAAGTATGGATAGGTGCCAATTTTGGCATGGTAAAGATGCAAGGATGGTTTCTTGGGAACAAACTAGTAGCATGGATTTGCTAAAATTGGAGAGATATGAGGGAATGGAGTCCTCAATTTATAAGAAGAGAGGAGGAGAAATGGAGGGCTAGGATTGACCCAAGATGGAGGGTCATGATTCCTTGTGAGCCCACACAAGGCCCAAAGGGAGGTGTGGAGACCAAGAGATATGCCTTAAAGGCCATTCTTGTCTCCACACTCCTCAAGGTTTATTGGGAAGACTTCCCAATGTGCCCTGGGAAGAACAAGGGATAGGATATTCCTTGAGGCATGGAAATGAAGAATTAAAAATTCTTCAAGGGGGTGCTCATGGGGATTGGAGGAATAAAGAGGAATTAAAAATTCCTTGGAGGATGGGATGCTTAGAGGAATGTGAGATTTTGAAAATATTACATTCACCTAGGAAATGAGCATTTAAGGAGAGTGGTTGGATGGAAGGGACAAGGAGTTGACTTTGTGGCTAATCATGATGATTAGCCACTAGGAACTCATTAGGAGAGGGATTAGAAGAAAGATTAGGTGGGATTAGGGTAGATAAGATTTGTAGGAGAGAGAATGAGTGGAGGGAATTAAAAATTAGAAGAATAATGCTAAGTGAGTTTAGGGAGTTTCTAGAAGAATTTATTAGGTTAATGATGGATTAGGAAAAAGGTGATTTGTAGGAATCACTTAGGTTAACTAATTAATTGAAATTAATTAGTTAAGAGGAGGAATTTGAGGAGATTTAATATTGAGGATTTTTAGAAAAATAAAAGGGGGTTGATTTATTAAATAAATCAATCAACAAACTATAGTGACAATATTAATTATAATTAATTAATATTGAGGAGGAATTAAAAATTGGCATAATTAATAAATTAATTATGTCAAGAACTTAAAATATTTAAAATAATTATTTTTAAATGTCTACATTTTGCCCCTCTTTTATGCAGCGGCAAATTTGGTGGTAGGTAAAAGATAGCAGAAAAAGAAATAAATTCTCCAGCGTAAATCATGGGAGGTGTATGCCCCCTCAAGAATTTTGTCAAAAGAAAAATTAACAAAAAATTCTTGAAATAAAGAAGAAAGAATTTGAGTAGATGAGATAAATGAAAGAGAAAGAGGGAGGAGATGTAGAAAAAGTAGAAGAGCATATAGAGTAAGAGAGAACGCAGGGGTGAATGGGCCCTCAAGGGGGCCCATAAAAACCACAAAGGGCCCAATGAGGGGTCATTGTTACACACAAGCCTTGGAGTCAATCAGAGCCTAGAAGAGAGAAGGAGATATGGATCGCATTCCAACCCATGATCATCACAATGAGAGGATCTGATGGTACAACAAACCCACCAAGTATGGATCACCGATATGTAGGACTATCCCCTCTTTTGATTTTTTAGGAAAAGGGTACAATTAGGACTTAGATTAGGGCCAAGATTTGACGAGGCGCACGAGCTGATCGCCTTTTCAGCATGCACACCTATGGATTAGAACAAGCATTGGCGAACAGCGTGGGCGCTCGCAGGCAATAGTTAGATAGAACTGGATTTTTAGAGGGGAGGTGGTGTCTAGGGAGGGTGCTTGTGCATTGACATGGGCGCTCAAGGTCTTATGTGGGCACTTGCATTGTAGGAGGTTGTAGGTAGGGGTAAGGGAGGGTTAGTTTCTCTGTTAGCGCATGAGCTTGCAGAATGGTGTGTGCACCACGACTTTGGTGCAGGTGTAGGTAGATCAGTGTGTGAGCTGAGGAGGGGAGAGATTAGAGGTAGACTTAGAATTTTGGGATAGGTTGAGGGTATGGCTAGACCCAAAGGGTAGAATAGGACTTGAGGACTTGGAAATAATGAATTGGTTTTGTTGGATGCAAGCTAAGTTGGGTTGTTGACCTTGAGAGAGCATTGGCCCACTACCATGAGTTTATAGCGTGAGTTAAGGCTTGATGAGCTGGAGGTGTTAGCTGCTTTAGGGTTGCATTATATGGGTAGGTGGTCAAGCATACGTGCTCATACTGCAATGATGAAAACATTAGAGGAGAGGTGGGACAGTAAGTATAACACCTTTCGGCTTCCTACTAGCGAGGCGACAGTGACTCTTCTAGATGTATGGAGGATCTTGAAGATCCTCATTTGTGGTGTCATCCTAAAGTACCATTTGGATGCAACAGATTTTTATCTTTGGGAGGCTTGTGAGTATGAGACCCCACTGATGCTGGATAGGAGTAGGATGCACTTGGGTAGGGAGATTAGTATTCAGTGTATTCCTCACTTGGTACTAGTTATTTGTGGATTCTTAAGCAGACAGATTATACCTGATCCAGGAGGCCATGGATTTCCTATTGGATGTAGCAGGTGCCTTTATTTCATGGTTCATGATGGTGTGCAGTATGCATGGGGAGCCATGATGTTGGCTCAGTTATATCATGATATGCATCTGGTGGTGTATAAGGAGTATGCTAGCTTGTCCATGGGAGTGACACTTCTCCATATCTGGGCTTGGGAGCATATTGCGGTTACTCGGCCACTAGGTGTATAGGACAGACAGGACCGTCAACAATATGTGGATAGGTACAGGGGGCTACTACATTATACTCAGATAGAGTCCATATGGTTTTGGCATTGGATTCTTGATGAGTTTATGCAATTTACATGGCAACCATTTTTGGGGTGTGAGATATCAAGGATGGACTGGCAGCTACACTAGGCTGGGGTAGAAATGTTGATATTTGGTCGATCAGTGGACATTATGGAGTATTATGCACCCTATAGAGTGGCGAGACAACTTGGGTAGGTTCACGACATAGTGGGGGACATCCCATTATATCCTTGGATTACACGAGAGGTGCAATTTTGGGGCCCAATGGCAAGTCCATTAAAGGGCAGGACCAGTTTTTAGACAATGTCTCATTTGGTTTGGGATGAGCGGATGGGGGTAGGTGAGGATCCAGGGATGACAAGAGGATATAGGAGCTAGTGGGAGGGGCACTTTCTAGTATGTCTTACCATTCCTAGGGTTCTGGAGGATGATGAGCTACAGCCAACCATAGATCAGGTAGTCAGTGGGGAGGATGATGAGCCAAGCAAGAGAGTTGTGGTTGGTCTAGGGCGTGGTGCTGGTGGACAATAGAGGAGGGTCAAAGTTGTATGGAGGAGGGATCCTGAGGAGGGAGAGGGAGAGGGAGAGGGAGTAACAATAGGAGAGGCTGCAGAGGTAGTTGCTAGTGGGGGAGAGGATGTTCTTGAGGCACAGGTGGAGGGGCAGGTAGGAGTATTGCCATGACCTTGACAGAATGTGGCAGGAGAGGGATACAACTCGGGTGACACTCCATTTCCTTGAGGATGAGATACAGATAGAGAGAGCTAGAAGGGATAGTCTGGAGGCAGAGGTGGAGTGGCTGCAACGGATAGTAGATTTGACAAAGAGCCTCCATACAACAGGGACAAAGGTGGATGCTCTGAGGTAGGAGAGGGAGGAGTCTGAGTGGATGCTTGAGGAGGTACAGATAGGGATGGCTACAGAGGTCCTTCAAGATTTTATCCATCGGTGGGATGATGAGCTAGAGGGGCTGTGTGGCAGAGTGCAGAGGGCAAAGGCAGATGAGATATGACTATGGGGGGAGAGGGATGCAGCCCATCAGATGTTGGTTCTTGCAAGACTTGGGTAGATGTACTCTGATATGATGTAGCAGTGGGATAGGGTGGAGAGGGCAGTTTGGGAGGCAGGATACTATAGGGGAGTATATCATGAAGCAGTACCTGCGACCCAGAGAGAAGATTCATACACTAAGAGTGTGTGATCTCACAAGACATAGAGTCACCAGCCCACACAAAGCCAACAAATAGGTGGATCAATGGGTTTTAGGCCACTAGGAGGAGGGGGAGTAGGAGGATCAGGTGGAGGGGGGAGGAGGAGGATCTGGTGGAGGAGGTACAAAGGAGGGGGTGGAGAGACAGGAGGGGAGAGCTAGCTCCATTTTGGCTTGTGTATCATATTTTGACCCTTCGGGGTGATCATTGTACCATTATAGACATATTCATCTCTTTTGAGCTTATATATATGATTTGTGGTGATGGATGATGTGTGTACTTTATTATGATGGATTCTATTTATTTTCTTGTGATGTGATGTATGGATGGCAATTATGGATATGTTGTGTTGACCTATTTGTGATGTAGTGTGGATGCTTACATATGTATGCCTATGATATGTTGTTGACATGTTTATGGGTGCAAGATGAGTGAGCATGCTTTTTGATGTGTATATATATGTTGTATATGTTTATATAAATGATTTATTATAAATGAATAATTAGCTAGGTGCATTCTATATGAGAAATGAATGTAATGTCATTTATATAGATATTGTAATGTAATGGATAAATGGATAAATGATGTATGCAATGAAATCTAAGTGCAACCTTATGTGGTAATGTTTGTTAAAAATTACCATCTACATAAGTAATGTAATGCAACCTAAATAAAATCTATATGAATAATGCCACCTAAAAGTGAATGAATAATGCAAAGAGGAAATATGTCGATAGTAATACAATGATCTAAGATGGAAAATAGAATAATATGGAATAGGAGAGGGCGGGGGGTTAATTGAGGACTCCATGGGATTATTAGATTAGGATTTTATGGAATGATGGTGAGAGTTGTTCACAAACATTGTGGAGAGCCAACTTAGTTTGATATTGCCCTAGGTAACCTACACCATTGATTATAGGAATCAGGATGCCATGAGAAACCCAGGGCATGGACTGACTCACAGTCAAACAAGAATTCCTTACGCATAGCTATGCAAGTGTTGAGAAACACTAATACAAAGTTGTGGGTACGTTCAAGGAAACCCTCAAACACATCGATACCTCTTGTACATGAGAGGGTAAGTGTTGATAAACACTAGTACCAGGCCCTTGGTTTATACAACAGAGATCCAAAACATGCCATGCTATGAAAATATGCCCCAGTATGCACCTATTGTAAAGATACCTAGATATGAAAAATCCGGGAAGTCATAGATAGGTGCAGTCTTAGGGAAAAAGATGCATGTCTAAATGAAAAATCCAAGAAAATCAAGCAAGTCATTTATTCACGACCAACTGACACCTCTTTCCAAGAGTAGGATTATGGTGGAGGATTAAGTTGCCAAGTGAGGGAAGGATTCATCCCTAGGGCAAAGGACAAAGTGGGTGGACTTTTGCATTAGAAAAGTGATCATATAGCTTTGTAGATTAACTTGTGGACTTAGGACTGTTCTCAAGACTTCGTGAAGCTCACACAGAGGCACAGAAGCTCAGTTTTGATAGGAAATTCCTTATTCATGATTTAGGTGAAGACTCATCATCATATGCGTTATTTATTCGAAGATGGAATGGAAAGGATGTTGCAATGGGTGGATTGGATGGGGAGGGTGATGGAGCACCGACCTAATAGACAATGGATCTAGTTTATTTACCTTGGTGCCTACATGGAGGTTTTGACCAAGGTACTTGTCCATAGTGCCACAAAGTGATTTTCACTGATGGAAGAATTCATTTTTGTTTTTGTTTTTTTTGGTGGGGGGTGTCACAAGGTGCCCGTTTGCCAAGTTTTCACTAGAGTGACAATGTTTTTTCATGATTTTTTTATTTTTATTTTTCACAATTAATGACTTTCTGAGGACTAGGCATAGAATAATTTTAGGTGCATGATATTCATTGGATCATCGAGACGATCTCCTTCAGGAGTACCCAACTGATAGGCCCCTGATCCATATTTTGTTGTGATTACATATGGTCCAAGCCAATTAGGCTCAAACTTTCCTTTCTTTTCTCTTTCTTGAAGGTTTTTATGATTTTCCATGAGGACAAGGTCACCAATTTCAAATTCTTGATTTCTAACTTTCTTGTGGTAACTCATGTGTAGATGATTTTGATTTACTCAGAGATGGTTCAAGGCCTTAAGGTGTCTTTCATCTAACAATTATAGCTCTTGTAGGTGGGAAATTCTATATTCTTCATCTGATAGGATATTTTGCAGCCATGCTCTTAGAGAGGGGATCTCGATCTCAAGGGGGAGGATGGCTTCGGAGCCAAAGACAAGGGAATAGGGGTGGCACCTATGGGTGTGCAAATGGAAGTGTGGTAGGCCCACAAAGCAGGATGGAGTTGGAGGTGCCAATTGCAACCAACTTCATTGAATATCTTTTTGAGGATTTTGATTAGGATTTTATTTGAAGCCTCAGCTTGACCATTACCTTGGGGGTAATATGGGGTGGAGAAGTGTTGTTGGATGTCAAATTTCTAGTAGAGCTCTTTGACATCCTGGTTTTTAAATTGTCTACCGTTATCTATAATGATAATTTTTGGAATGCCATATTGACATCTCAAGTAGTTAAGGATGAATTTGGATATCTTCTTATGAGTGGTAAAAGTAAGAGGGATAGCCTCTACCCACTTAGTGAAATACTCGGTGGCAGTGATAGTGAATTTATGTCCATAGGAGGATGAAGGGTGGATTTTCCCAATGCGTTCGAGCCACCACTGTGAGAAGGGTTAGGGTGTAATGAATGACTACAATTCATGTTATGGTGAGCAGATCTTGTCGCCATTTTGCTGGCAAGGGATGCACTTCTTCACATAATTATATGCATCTACTTCTATTTTAGGCCAATAATATCCTGTTCTCAAAATATTTTTAGCCAAAGTGAGCCCACTTGAGTGTGCTCCACAGATGCCTTCGTGTACTTCACGTAATGCTCATTCTGCCTCTTGTTTATCTAATCACCTTAGGAGGGAACCATAAAAATGCCTTTTGAATAGGGTGTCTCCAAGGATGGTGAAACGAGCACATCAGCGAATGAAGGTTTGTTGTTGGTTTTTTGTAAGGTGTGGGGAATGGTGTTGTCTTTTAGGAAAACAAAGGTTTTTTGGTACCAGGGGGAGTCAGGACCAATGAGTAAACACACCATTTCAGACTCTGGTAGATCTTATGTCAGAATGAATAGTTGCTTGACCAAAAACTCACACTTCTGACTATGTGCTGGCATCTGAAGGAGGGAGCCAATGGTGGCCATTGCATCTACAACTCTATTGTTTATTCACGGGACTTGATAAAACTTGATCATTGTGAAGTGCTAATTAAGATCTTCAACCATGCTACGATAGGGGAGAATTTTGTCATAGTTTGTTTGGTATTCGTCATTGACTTGTTTTATGACAAGTTGGGAATAAACATAGACTTGTAATTCCCTTATCTTCCATTGCATAGCCAAGTATAATCCTATATTGAGTGCCTCATATTCTATGATGTTGTTGGTACATGCAAAAGCTATCTTGTATGACTTTGGGATGCAATCTCCTTGAGGTGTGATCAATAGTATTCCTGCCCCTGATCCATTTTGTGTGCAAGAGCCATCAAAATACAACTGCCATGTGGAGGATGTGGTGACAACCATAATGAATTCATCTGGTAGTTCTGTAAGAATAGGATGGTCACCTGGAAGTGGAGTGTCAGCCAGCTGGTCTGCGATGACTTGTCCCTTGATTATTTTTTTGTCTACATATTCAATGTCAAACTCGCTTAACAACATGACCCATTTTGCGGTTCTACCAATGAGGGTAGCTTTTCACAAGAGATATTTAAGCGGGTCAATCTTAGAAATTAGTTTTGTTTTGTTGTTTAACATATAGTGTCAGAGTTTCTATGTACTAAATACCAATGCCAGACATGCTCTTTCAATGGGGGTATAATTGAGTTCATACCCCACTAGTGTCTGACTGATGTAATATATGGCATGTTCCTTCCCTTGATCATTTGTTTGTGCCAATAATGCTCCCAATGCCACTATGGTAGCACATATGTACAAAATAAGGGGTTTTCCAGGAGTAGGAGGCATAAGCACTGGAGGTGATGCCATGTATTCTTTGAGTTTTTCAAAGGCTTTTTGACACAAGCAGTCCCATTTGAATTTTGTGTCTTTGCACAACAAGTGTGCAAATGGATGGCATTTATCTGCAAGTTGTGAAATAAAACGTCTAATAGCTTGGAGTTTTCCCTAGAGGCTGCGCAGTTGTCTGAGAGTCTTTGGTGGAGGCATTTCCATGATGGCTTTTACCTTTGCAGGATCAACCTCGATGCCTCTGCGAGAAACAATGAAACCTAGTAGTTTTCCCGATGTGACACTTGTGTACACATAAAAATTAGCTATGAGCAATTAAATAAACATTTTATATTTATTTAATATTTATTCTTCTATTAAATAATTAATTTGAAAAGATTAATTTATTTAATTCATTTCGCGTCTTTCTATTAATTAATTTAATTGAATTTTTTTATTAATTAATTCATCTATCATATTCCTCTAATTAATTAAATATCTAATACTTAATTATTCTTCTGATCAATTAATTGAATATCTAATATTTAATTATTTCCTCCAATCATTTGAATATCTAATATCTAATGATTATTGTTCTATCCTACAGTCTCAAAATATTAAATGATTTCTTAAAATTATTTAATTTCATTTCCAACTCACCTTCCATCTCCACTTCATCTTCCCTTTGCCAACTCATCAATCATGTGGCTAAAGATATTAATATTTCTTAAATATTAATTCATCATTTATCTCCAACCTTCAAATTTAATGAAATATTGTGTATGTACACATATTTGATAACCTTCTTCTATATTCTCTCCAACATCCCTACATCTTAGGAAGGACTTGAGTCCACTTGTCCTCTCATGTCTAAATTTTCTCTAACCATCCCTAGATTCCCTCAGTCAGCAACCTAGTCAAGGTGAGATGAGTGACACTTGTCTTCTCCATCCCCCTTTCTCTCAACCTTCACCTTTGCTCACAGATGTCCAAATCTGCAGATCTGATCATGACTATTGATATGGGCCACATCATCTTATGCTCTCAAAGTCTATAAAATCAGAAGTTTGAGTTGAGAGTGAGTTATTCTTCAAGTTAGACTTCAAGTGAATTTACAAGATAATCATTTGTGATAACCTATGCATATGTGAGTTTTAATCTTGAAGCAAATAGCATTCCTCATTTAGCATAAACATTTAGCATTGCATATTATAGCATTTGTGAACTATTAGTTATCAGTCCATTCTTCATATACCATCTTGAAAGCTATCAGTGCTTGTCCAAGAGCACACCATCTGCAACTAGAAACAGTGGAGTTAGGACACAATGAGACATAAAGCATGAAGGTAAAAATAGCATTTTTATTTCATATGTATTTCATGTAGTTTTATTGGTTGAGTTTGGATTTCCTGTAGCATTTCCATTGGTATTTTGTGAAACTAACATGTTGCAGGTAACATTTTGATGGTGAAATTCAAGTTGACACAACACCAAAAACACACTTCTTAGGGTTGAGGCACAGTTTGTATTATTCCAATCTTTCAAAGATTTGCTTTAAGATAGGGATGTGCTCATGTCTTGTCTTTGATTTGCCTAGCAGATCGTCCATATAGTCCTCCATTATCTTATGCAAGAGGTCATGAAAAATCATTGCCATGGCATGCTAATATGTGGCTCCAGTGTTTTTGAGGCCAAATGGAATGACCTAGTAACAGAAAGTCCCCCATGGTGTTGTGAATGCAGTTTTATGTTGATCTTCGTCTGCAATCCTGATTTGATTATATCCAAAAAATCCATCCAAAAGTGATAGCATCTCATGCCCTGTTGTAAGGTCCACAATCATATCTATGTTGGGGACTAGGAAATCATCTTTAGGACAAGCCTTATTTAGATCTTGGAAATCATTACAGATGCGGATACCCCCAGTGGGTTTACTGATAGGTACAATGTTGGAGATCCATTTAGCATAGTCTATTGGTTTGATGAATTTTGCATCCAACATTTTTTAGAGTTCTGCCTTGACCAGGAGTGCAATATGTGGATGCATTTTGTGCAGCTTCTGTTTTATAGGTTTTGCATCTGGGTGGACAATGAGATTATGAACCACCAAGTCAGGATCTAGACCTGGCATATCAGTGTAGGACCATGCAAAATTGATTTTTTCCTCTATGAGGAAGTTGATGAAGTCTTGTTTCTCTTGCTCTATGAGGGACTTGAAAACGAGCATATTTTCTGGAATGTCTTTGGTGCCCATATTGATGCTGTTTGTTTCTTCTATTAACAAATTTGACCTGTCTTGTGGAAGATAACCAATGGTAGGGAGGTCAAGTCCATCATCCTCAAGTGACTTTTCTAGGTTTTCACTTTTGGACACACCCTTTGTTTTTGTTTTTTGCTCATCCAAAGGTGCCTCAGAGAGGTTTTCACGTAGGGAATCATGTTTTTTCCTTTTATTATCTTTTTTGTGGCTAAGATTATTGACCTGAATACCAAAGTATCCTTTGTCATGTAGTTGAATACCATGTATCCTATTGCAGTCTTCCAAATTTCGCATAGTCAGGAGAGTAATGGGAGTGTTATCATCGGCGCAGATGTCTAAAGTGGGTTTGACTCATTGGCCCCAGTCTATGAGTTTAGGATGGATAATATGTATCTCATGTGAAATGGTAGGGGTTATGGGGTGATGGCATTGGACTGAGTGTCAAAGAAGATGTCATTTTCATATTCATAAGGAATTTCATGGAACTCCTCTTCGTCAGAATTTTGACATCCAAAGAAGGACTTGAAGGGGCACCACCAATAGTAATCTTAGGCACTGGGGTGTACCCCAAGCCTCTGTTGTACTTGTAGGAAGTAGGATTTATGGGTTCTTTTCTTCCTTTCTGCTTTGGTCCCAAGCTGTGATCTTTGTAACCCATTTTTTCAACTATAGCTGATGCTTTTGGATACATTTTTTAGGTATTTTTGTTGGGTCTTCATCTTCTTCCCGGTACAACCATGAAGAGACATCTGTGTCAAGGCTTTCCTCATAAAGTGGGCCCCGTTGCTAGAAGGTGGTATCTTTGCATTGTATAACTGATTTTTGATCTTTTTTGAGTTCTTTTGGTTTGCCAAATGACTCGGGAGATAAGGGTAGGTTGCCTATTAATAAGACATCCTCCAATTTGTATTCTCCGCAACCATTATCCAGGATCTTGATTTGTGTGTCTTCTTGGGATGAGGTGGAGGCAACATTTGATGTGTCAGATGGAGGAGTTGTTAAGGGTCTATTTAGTGGGCAATGATATGGATGCTTCCCCTCTAAGATATTGCAATACTGAAAAGGTTGTGGATCACCTTTGATAGTGATCTCTCTTCCATTGAAGGGGAATTTGATGCATTGGTGATAAGTGGAGGGTACAGCTTGCAAGGAGTGAATCCATGGCCGACCGAGAAGGATGTTGTAGGGGAGATCAAGATCTAGTACTTGGCAAGGGGTTTCAATTGTGATAGGGCCCACTTGAAGAGGTAAGGTGATCATGCCTTTTGAAACTCTTTTTGCATCATCATATGCTTTTATTGTGATTCTTCCTGATGTATCTACTAGGTCCTCAGAAAGTCCCAATTGTTTTATTAACTTGTATGTAGATAAATTGAGTCTGGATCCACCATCTATCAGGATATGTTTGACCTTGTCCTTCTTGATAAGGGCTTCGATATGCAAAGGTTTATTATGGTCTTCATCTGTAGGAGCGTCATTGGAAGTGAACACAAGGTGTTGTTGGCCAACAAGGTTTCGAATGAGAGCTTGAAATTGGATAGCATTGGTATTATCGAGAACGTGAGACTCAAGGAGGGATTGTTCCAAAATTTCTTTATGGATAGGGGAAGTCTTGAGGAGTTCTAGGATAGAGATCTGCGCAGGGGTCTTGCCAAGTTGGTCAAGGAGGTCATATCAATTGGTGGAAGACATGGGGGGAGGGTTTGGTGGGGGAGGAACTCCTTGCATGGTGACTTTGTCTCGGCGAGTGGTTACATTGCAGTCATTTTGAGAGGAGGAGGTGAAAGGTGTAGTGGCTTGAATGACTATCCTATCAGGGTTACGTCTACTTTGGGGAGGGGGAGGGTTAACTCCTTGGATAATTATGACATTGACATGATTGTTTGTGGGTTCAATGCAACCTACTAGAGAGTCAAAGCCGGTTATGTGATTAGTGTAGTCATATTTCACCGCATTAGATGATGAGCCTTTTCCTTTATCATGTTTCGAGAAGGGTTCCTGGTACATTTTGAGTTTGTCATTGTTATTACCAGGTTTTGGATTTGCTACTTCAATTTTACCCCTATAAATGAGATCTTGTATGTATATTTTAAGTTTCATGCATTTTCATGTATCATGTCCCTTGATATGATGATACTCACAATATTCATTCTCGTTATATGACCTAGGTTTGGGTTGATTGGGAGCAAATGGGTGAGTAATCAGGCAAATGATTGTGCCTACTTGAACAAGCTTTTGAAACACCACTTCAATGGGCTCAGCAAGAGGAGTGAATTCTCTTGGAGTCCCCTTCTTGGATCACGGTGGTCGCCCCTAGATTGAGACATTGTTATGAGGCTTTTGGGATTGATTTTGATTGTTGAATTGGTGATTGGAGGGGGTGGGTTTTGGAGGAGCGGCCATATTTTGGACCCATTTTGCATTAGTTACACCATCATTGACTACATTCTTGTTTTTGGACTAGAATTTTGGTTTATCATTTGACTTCATCTTTGTGTAGGGGAAAAAGCGAGACTAGGCTAACATGTCCTAATCCTACCTTTTGACACACATTACGGAATACGAAAGAGCCTAGAGGTATCGCACAATTGGCTACTTCTTTTTGGTAAAAGAGAGAGCCATGGGCTACCTATTAGGGTTTCTATTCCTTTGTTGTAATTGAAAGGTAAGATTATGCAAGTTCAATTCCTAACCCCAAAATGCAAGTATGAACTAATAACAAGATTACAGAATTGAACTTAAACAATGGAAAGCTGCAAACAGAAGGACAAGACAAGAATGCAGATGCATACCCGGAGTCAAAATCTGAGTGAAAATGTTCTGGATGGGGGCGCGGGCACCACTGTCCTGATTTTGCACCTGAAACTGCCACTTTGCAACCTGGAAAACTGTCGGAACTACCAAAACTTGTTGTCTGTCAGGAGGACCAGGGCGCCCAGCGCCCCTGTCCCAGGGACCAGGGTGCCTAACGCCCCTCTCCTGGTAGGACCAGGGCACCCCACACCCCTGTCCTGGTCTTCTGCTCTGAAACTTGGTGTATGGTTTAGTCTCCGTCTGCTTCTTTCGGATCTGCAACTTGCGGCATCGTCTGAATCCCGAAATCAGCAATTATATCTAAAAAGGTGTTTGGGCGGCTATATAGGGTTTTGCCTTAGTCAAACCCGCGCTTTGGTGATTTCCACTTCCATGAATAGCCAAGTTGTATTGTAAAAGTAGTGTGTGTGCAGACCTTGTGTGTGTGCAAGTTCTAAAATGCAAGTAAGCAAACTAGAGCAACCTAGAAAGTAAACCCTAATTGCCTGTAAATGACAATGTAAATGCTCCAAATCAAGATGTAGAGTGATCTAAAGCATGAATACAAATGATGTAAGAAAGCTTATGCAAAGACATGAAAACAACATGAAATCATACCCAACCCCAAGGGGGGGGGATACAAGCCAATCTTCAGTTGGTGATCCCTTATTGCTCTTCAATGCGTTCAAAGCCCTAAATGAATGAAATTGATGGATGCTTGATGGATGGATGTTGAGTGTTGCTGAAGTCTTCAAAGATCTGCTCTTTCGTTGCATAGAAGGTCTTGAAAACAAAATTTTGATCCTTTCCAATTAAGAAAGAGAGCTCTTATGTATGAAACCCTAGGTCTTAATTCCAACTTTTGGCCGACCTAGAGATTGAATATCCCACCAATTTCTTGGGGTTAAGCTTTATTTTATGATTGGATCGCGCTCCTAAAATTTTGAGAAAAATGTCCAGGACCGTGTGCATTTCGGGTGCCATGGTCCAGGCAACTTTTCACCAAATTTTTAGGGCCGTCAGATATGATGATTTTAGAGAGAATCCCAAAGTTACAGGTGATTTCGACATGTTTTGACCCCCGAAATCAAGCCCCCAAGTTCAAAAGAAGGCCTAATTAGGGTTTTTGATTAGATGATGTATTGGAGGAATAAAATGAAAAGGGGCACACTTTAATGAAAGGGCCCACCTTTATGATGTGGAGGATGATGAAATAGGACCTTAGACCTAATTAATTTGATTAATTAAGTGCTAAAGGAGAAATGCAATGCAAAATGCAAACTACGCCAAGGCGGGTGCTAAACGAGGTGTGAAATTGTACTGCTTTAGCAAGTGCGTACAATTTATGACACTACATTTAGCCCCCACTTTAGCGGCCATATGAGTACTATGTGTATATGCAAGCTAAAGTACAGGAAAGTAAACATTATTTGAAAAAGGATATATCCATAAGTTCGTCGAACGAAGCCCCCAGCGTTATCTGTAGTACACAATTAGGAACCGCACCCTAAAAAACACACGTTAGATTGCAAAATCACCTAATGCTTACTAAGGAAAGTGATGAAATTTGCGAGTAGCTATATGCCCCCCCTATTTTGGCTTTCTTATTAGGGAGGTGAAACAGGGTAGCATGTTTACTTACAACAAATTGTGTGAACGATTATTGATGAGAGATGTTCACTACAAATGCTTCATCAAAGCACATTTTGGAACATCAAGGGAGTAAGGGAATGAAAATACGATTCCTACGCAACAAATGGTTCAAAAATTGCATCTCCCAAACTCAAGTTATGATGAAATGAGTGATTTAGGGAAAATTAGGGTTTTGAAAGTAAAGGTAAAGGAATGAAAGTATATACCTTGAAAGTGACTATTGCATTTGTCACTTTGTTGATTCTGAGTATTGTTCATTGTAGTGGAGCCCACATAGCCATCATCATGCCTTCACGATGACCAGAGCGTCCCGCGAGGATTGAGATCATGCGACAGGCCGTGATCGACGATGAGCCACTGGATGAGGTGAGTTGACTAAACTTTGACTTTTTGCGTTTCTGTTGACTCTAATTTTCTGTGATCGAAAGCGGGCCTTGGAATCTAACCCTGGGTCCCACCCAGGGTGCCATGGTCCCACCAGGGTTCCATGGTCCCTTCAGGGCGCCATGGTCCCACCAGGGCACCATGGTCCCTACAGGGCGCCATGGTCCCTGTGGGGTGCCATGGTCCCTGCAGGGCGCCATGGTCCCCGTGGGGCGCCATGGTCGCAATCAAGACTTGGCAGGGGTCAACTTTCGATGTTCGTCAGTTTGCATATATGGCATAGATGATTTTGATGATTGATTACTGATTACACTGATGTTTTTGTATTGCAGGGTCTCCCATACATGAGAGAGAACACAACGGGGCAGATTCTTCGTAGTTTGCAAGATCAGATTCCCCGGCTGACTCAGACAGAGAGAGATACATTGTCTATAGTAGGTTTGTGGTCTATGATTCTTATGCCGGCCATTCGATTTCATCCCGCGATGCTGATGGCACTCATGGAGTGATGGGATCCTGACACATGCACATTCCAGCTTCCAGTAGGGCAGATGACGGTGACACTTGAGGATGTGTACCACATTCTTTGCCTACCAATCAGAGGAGCTACCATGACATATGCAACCGATCGGTCGGCAGAGGATCATCAGAGGGAGCAGGTATACTGCATAGGGAGAGTCAGGCCGAGTGAGACGAGAGGTCATATCATGGTCAGCTGGCTCTTACATCCTACAGGAGAGGTGCCCCTCATGAGACATCTTATGATAGCCATCATTACACTAGCTGTCTGCCCTAATGGGCGAGGTACACACATGCATGGGGGTTTCACATGGTGCATCAGGGCTATGGAGAGACATAGGAGAGTATACGCCTGGGGTCGGAGTATGCTTGCACATCTCTATCATGAGCTCAAGGAGTATGTTTTTGAACAAGGTTGCAGCTTGATGACATGCACACTTCTGTAGGTGTAGATATTTGAGCACTTTACATGCACCAGGCCTGTTGGCTATCCGATGAGTGCAGCTAGTGAGCGACCTAGGGTATTTTCTTATCCACTTACCAGCGAGTGGAGATTTGGAGATCTACTGTATTGGAGAGTGACATTTGATAGATTGACAGTTGAGGTGACTGTATGGAGACCATATCTACGGATGCACAGAGGGGATGGGATGGAGAGATAGTTAGCATGCTTACAGAGGAACCGCCTACTGAGGGCGCGATATCCACACATCATAGTCCCATTCTACTTTGACCGAGTACGGAGGTACTTTGGGCTAGAGCAGTGTGTTCCAGCCGATGTGCCCATCTACACTCGACACTCATGAGTCCTTCCCAGACCCAGAGCAGTAGCGAGACCTACGATAGATGATATCGAGATCACAGATATAGAGGGGTCCGACCAGGTTGTGGTCACTGATTATGCTGCAGACCTCGGGGCACAATGTAGGTATCTCTCATGGTTTATGAGGACATACCTGGGGCCTATCTTTCCACCAGATCACCCGACAGGCCATCCAGGTCCATGGAGACATGTAGACCGAGATGAGGATCAGGGATCCAAATCGGAGGAGCCAGGGGAGGGAGAGGGTCATGAGGAGGCAGGAGGACCTGATCCACCCATAGGAGATCAGCCTAGTGCCGAGGAGGAGGAAGGAGAGGAAGATGACATAGATAGAGACGATGATGAGGAGAACAAGGATGTAGATGAGGATGAGGATGACGAGGAGGAGGAGGATAGAGATGATGAGGAGGATTCAGATGCAGCTCCCCATCATTCAGGAGATGATACCATAGCCTTAGATCCTCCCGTTATTCCCCAAAAGGGGGAACACGAGGTGATACGGAGACCTGTACTTATCACGAATAGATCATTCGAGCGTGGGGAGCCTAGTAGTTCCCAGTCATAGGTGCTACCATATCATGATCCCTACTGGCGTGAGGGAGATCCAGGTATAGTAGGTTTATATTGATTGATTGATGTTTTGATGATATAAAATGGTATTAATACATGATTTGTTCGACTGCTACAGCTAATATGTAGGAGTGGCATTCTCTGATCCAGCAAGCAGTGATAGATATCTCCACGACGGCACAGATCCCTAGTTCCTCACAGGTTGCTTATAGACCTCAAGGGAATGCGGGTCGGCATGATGATTTATTTTCCCCATTTCGAGTACAGGTAGAGATATGGAGGGAGAGAGAGCGAGCTCTATCAGAGGACCTTCAACGGGCACAACGTGATCTAGCAGTAGCTCAGGCCGAGGCTACCTCATATCGCGTGATCCTTATGGAGAGGGATCATAGGAGTTCCTCTCAGAGTCACTCACGATCTATATCACGGTATACCCCTATGGGTCCACCTGCACGGCCGGATCAGGAGGGAGCATCTAGTCGTCACTCTCTAGCCACCAGCCCTAGGGATAGGAGATGATCTTATTGTGTAGGGTAGGTCACATTTTGGATGTATAGTGACCTACCTTTGTATATTGATCCACACATATATATATATACATGCTTCTTTGTCTCAAACGTGTTATTTTTAATGCCTAAAACAATGTATATATTTTTCTTTGATTAAAGCTAACACATTTGGTAGATTTATATGTATGTTCTGAATTTAATTTCCATGTGATTGATTTCTCAATGCTCCATGATTAAATTGATACATGTGTGACTTAATTAAAATGCTTGATCAAGTACTGCATTGATGATAGGGAAGAAAATATGTGTTAAGCCTAAGAATCATATAACTAATGTGATTTAATTTGAATTTAAACAGAACATGACAGGATTAAACTTAACACATAAAGATATTGTATAATATGCCAACATAATGAAAAATGTAAATCTTTTGCAATTTACATAAATGAATTCAAGACAAACCATAAAGTAAAGAAACACGCTTGTCAAGATCGAAGCAATATAGATTAAACAAAACATCATTTAATTCTATTTGCTCTAACAAAGATATGCTAACATATTATCCAATTTTGAAGAAGTGAGGAAGGAAATAGATGAATGATGAGGAATTAAGCATAGTATCTTCGCAAGCCCATAGCATTTATAGGGTCTTTAAGAAACGTACCGTCTACACCCGCTATTTTATAAGCACCTGATCCATAATCTTCAATAACGATATACGGTCC
Source organism: Cryptomeria japonica (assembly GCF_030272615.1). Classification (NCBI taxonomy): domain Eukaryota; kingdom Viridiplantae; phylum Streptophyta; class Pinopsida; order Cupressales; family Cupressaceae; genus Cryptomeria; species Cryptomeria japonica. The sequence continues at coordinate 301,820,823 of NC_081408.1, forward strand.
AAGCCAATTAGGACTAAATTTTCCCTTTTCTTCAGGTAAGGCATTCACATTGTGCTGATTCTCATAGAGAACTAAGTCACCCACTGAGAAGGAACGTTGAATAACCTTATCATTATAGCTTCATTGTAGAGTTTTGTTATACGCTTGAATATGCTCAAGAGCATTTATACGCTATCCATCAAGCATCTCAAGCTGTTGAAGTCTTTGTTCTCTATAAGCGTCATCATCTACTATACCTTTGAGAGAAACTCTAAGTGATGGAATCTCTAATTCTAAAGGCATAATAGCATCAGCACCATAAACAAGATTATAAGGGGTAGTTCCGGTAGCAATTCGTACACTCATTCGGTAGGCCCAAAGAGCATAGATTAGCTGAGTACTCCAATCCTTACCATGCTTATTCATAGTTTTACGAAGAATTTGTTCAATTATCTTATTGGATGATTCGGCTTGACCATTTGATTGAGGATAGTATGGTGTAGAAAATCGATGTTTGATATGATACTTCTCAAGGAATTTCTTCACGTCCTTATTCTTAAATGATGTCCCATTATCAGAGATTATAGTGGAAGGTATCCCAAATCAAGAAATAATGTTTTCTAGAAGAAATCGACAAATCACTTCAGCAGTAGTAGAGCGAAGGGGTATAGCTTCTACCCATTTTGTAAAGTAATCTGTTGCAGTTATAATGAAAGTATGTCCTTAGGATGAAGGAGGAGAGATTTTACCGATAAGATCCAGCCCCCATGTAGAGAAAGGCCAAGAAGCTACATGAGAATGAAGTTCTTGGGCAGGAGCATGAATCAAATTATTGTGTTGTTGACATTGATGACATTTCTTAACAAATGAAAAAGAATCTTGCTGCATAGTTTTCCAATAATATCCCATACGGAGCAACCTTTGAACCAAGGATTTGCCTCCAAAATGCCCCCCACAGGCACCTGAATGCGCCTCTTCAAGAGCAATAGGGATTTTTGATTTGTTAAGACAACGAAGGAGAAGACCGTTATAACCCCTTTGGTAAAGAACATTAGAAAGAATGATATATCTAGCGGACAGCTTGAGAATTCTAGCCCTGGTGTTCCTATTGGCGGAATCAGGAAAGGTACCATCTGTCAAGTATCTTACAATATGCGAATACCATTCATCTGAGTCTATAAAGTCACAACATGTCACCAAGCTAGAATCATCTACAATAGCTGGAGAAATAAGGTTGTGAATAACAAATTGAAGATCAACCATAGGGTCCTCTAAAGATACCAGAGAAGCCACACATTCCATTGCATCCGCATGTCGATTATCTTTTCGAGGAAAAGCTTCCATGGTGTAAGAATCAAATTTTTGTAACAAAGAGATAGCAAGGTCTTTATATTGTGATAATTTGTCTTGTTTCGCTTGATACAGTCCTGTTACTTGTCTTATAATCAGTTGAGAATCTCCAAAAATATGTATGTGTTTTATATTCAAAGCTAATACTGCCTGTATTCCTGCTATAAGAGCCTCATATTCAACAATGTTATTGGTACATAGGAAATTGAGACGATAAGATAAGGGAATGGACTTCTTTGTAGGAGAAATCAGAACAACACCTGCCCCCGATCCCGTATGACACTTAGAGCCATCAAAGTATAACTCCCAAGTTTCATCTTTCTCTGTACAAAGGATGAAGTCGTCAGGAAAAGACTCAGGGTTAGGGAAGGAGAAAGGTGAAGGGGCCTCAACTAGGTGATCAGTCAACGCTTGCCCTTTAATTGCTCTTTGTGAAACAAATTTAAGGTCAAATTCAGTTAACATCATAACCCACTTAGCTAGGCATCCTGATAAATCAGTTTTAGAGAAAAGATGCTTCAACAGATCAAACTTTACCATGACATGGACTTCTGAATTTAAAAGATAATGTCTCAATTTCTGAGTCACAAACACCAAGGCCAAGCATTGTCTTTCTATTGCAGAATATCGGGTCTCATAATTGAGTAAGGTACGACTTATATAATAAACCAGACACTCCTTACCATCTTTATCATGTTGTGCCAATAATGCTGCAAGAGCATGAGACGAAGCAACTGTATAAAGAAGAAAGGGTTTAGAAGGTTCGGCAGGTTGAAGATAAGGAGGATTAGCCAAATACACTTTTAAATCTTCAAATGCTTGCTGACAATCTTCATTCCATTGAAAAGTGATATTCTTTTTGAGAAGTTGAGTAAAAGGAAAAGTATGATCCACAAGTTGAGATACAAACCTACGAATAGCTTGAATCTTTGCTTGTAAGATTTTGAGTTGAGACACATTTCTATGAGGTGGCATGTTGACAATAGCATCTATTTTCTTAGTATCCGCCTCAATCCCACGATGTGAAACTATGAATCCTAATAGTTTTCCACTATCCACACCAAAAACACATTTTCGGGGATTCAAGCGCATGTGATATTTACGAATCCTTTCAAAGATTTGACGAAGGATCTTAATGTGATCTATGCGGAGAATGGATTTGGCTAAAACATCATCAACATAATCTTCTAAAATCTTATGCATGTAATCATGAAAGATAAGGGTCATCGCTCGTTGATAAGTTGCGCCGGCATTTTTAAGTCCGAAAGGCATCATTACCCAACAAAACGTGCCCCAAGGAGTGGTGAAAGCGGTTTTGAATTGATCTTGAGGATTAATGAAAATTTGATTGTATCCTAAAAAACCATCCATGAAGGATAACAAAGCATGTCCTGCTGTAGAATCAACTATCATGTCAATGTTTGGGAGGAGAAAATCATCTTTCAAAGAAGCTTTATTTAAATCTCGAAAGTCAATATACATTCTTATTTTATTATCTGATTTAGCCACAGCGACAATATTTTAAATCCATGGGGAATTAATCAATAGGGCGGATAAATCCAGCCTCCAATAATTTTTCAATCTCAGCCTTAACAAGCAAAGCCACCTTAGGATTCATTTTTTGAATCTTTTGTTTCACAGGCTTAGCATCAGGAACTAAGACAATATTATGAGTGACAATCTTAGGATCTATACCAAGCATGTCAGAATATGTCCAAGCAAAGATCTTAGGGAATTCACGCAATAAATCTTCATATTGTTTTTGTTCCTCTTCGTCCAGACATTTTCCAATTTTAATAAGTTTTTCTTTATTGTCAAAATCCATCTTAACATTAATGGTGTCGCTTATAAGAAGATTACTTTGTTGAGGAGTATCCTTTAACTGAGGAAATTATTTCACAATCTCATCATTATCAGTCTCTTTTCCAAAATAGGCTTCAGTGTTCAAACAATAAGGGAATCCCCTATTGTGATGATAACGAGGAAGAGTATCATATGCTCCTAAAAACTTAGCTAAAGCATCATCGGTAGGAAAAACATCCAAAGCACAGGCATACAAAGGATCAATATACTTAGGGTGTCTCATTGGTAGAGATGTAGAAATAACATTAACACTAATACATGGTCTTCTAGAAGCTTTAGTGCGCTTGCAGGGATTATAACCAAGTCCAAAGGCATAATCATAAAGATTATTCTCTAGAGGAACCTTTATTCCTTGTTCGTGAGCACCACAGCCATTTCCATTATACCCATGCTTAGCTAGAATACGAAAACCACGACCATAACGATCAGCCATTTCAGAAAGAGAAGGTGGTTTTTCATAAGACAAAGAATCAAACCCTTCAGAATTGGAAGTGTGAGGAGAAGAAGTTTGAGAAGCGGCCATGAAGTTATTGCTCATAGGCTCAGGTAATGTTGATTGATTTTTAGCTTCTTCCTTCTTTTCAGCTTTAAGCTCTCTAGAAGGAACCTTATATTCACCTACAAAGGTGGGATTAAAATCAAGAGATCCCCAATCGTCTTCTGCGAGAACCTTCTCAGGATCAAAATCCTTCTTATGTGTAGATTCAAGTCGAGAAGAATCTTCTTCAGGAGCTCTAGACTCATCCAAAGAATTTCGATCATCAGAGAGCAAGGATTCATCGATAGGTATCTTGTTTAAAGAGTCATCGCTAGACGAGGAAGGCTTAGAAGAACCCCCTTTGGAAGTAGATGTTTGTAAACAAGCTTGGAAATTAGTATCACGTATCAAGGTATATGTCTTATTATTATAAATAAATTTAACTTGTCTATGCAATGTAGAGGGGACCGCTTGCATACTATGAATCCAAGGTCTCCCTAATAGCAAGTTGTATGTTAGATTTCCCGACATAACATGGATAGGAGTAGGCAAAGTAACAGGCCCCACTGTGACGGGTAAGGTGATAGTACCTAATGAAGTTTTAGCCACATTATCAAAGCCTCAAATAGGATGAGAGTCAGGCTCAATTAGGGATGTATCCACATTCATCTTATGCAAGAGATTAATGCTACACACATTAAGACCAGAGCCATTATCTACTAGTGTTCATCTTATAGCAGTATCATTTATGATAACCACAATCATCAAGGGATCATATTGATGTTGAATTTCACTAGTGGGCAACTCATCTTGAGTAAACACAATATGAGCTTTAGGATTCATCACAGAGTTAACCAAAGACACTATATTACTAGATGTATTCGGTGGAGGAACATTCAAATCTTTCAAAGCATCTTGTAACATTCCGTGATGAGCAGAAGAAGTTTGAATCAAATCCCAAAGGGATATCTTAGCAGGGGTAGCTTTAAGTTGTTCTATGAGATCATATTCCTTACTAAGAACTTGTGAAATACGTGGAGTTTGTGGAAGAATTGGTTGAGGATTAGGAAGAGAAACTAGAGTAACCGGAGGAGGATTAGGCTGCCTATTATTTCTAGAATGATAAGTATGGGTAACTGCATGATAACTCTCTCTAGTTAATTGCTTGGCATAATTATAAGGACTTATAGGTTTTCTTCCTTCCACAGTGATGATAGGTTTATTTGGAGTAAGAAAGGAATCATACCCCCCTTGGACAGTAAGGAGAGGTGATTTAGGAACTTGAAAGGTGGTAGAAGGACAAGCACCTTGGACTTCAAAGAGAGGCTTATTATGCTCATTCAGGTTTATCATGTTAACTAATGTAGAAGTTTTGTTCTTGTTTAGAGATTTCGATAAAGCCACAAAGTCATCAAGAGCATCATCCAACAAAGCATGATCATATCTATTAAAAGGTTTATCTTTTGATTCAAAAGGAGACATCTCCTCATAGAGGGGATTATTGAAAACAACCATGTTACTAGATTCAATGGAAGAGTTGATAGGAATGTACCCTTGAGAGGAATCATTCAACTTATCTTTCTCATCACAACGAAATGGCAAAGTAACAAGGTTTATGAGTTTTTGGTAAAATGAAGGTTTGGCCTCTTTAGGATTCAAAAACTCATCTAAAGCTTCATCTAATTCATCTTGGCTATACTCATAATCGGCATAATTTCATACATCATCATAAACATGAACATCTTGCAAATAAAAATCTGACATTTTGAAATAAAAGTTGCATAAAATTTTAGACACACAATGCAAAGAAACAAAGAAACACACTCTTTTTTTTTTTTTTCTTTTCTTTTTCCTCTTTTTTTTTTTTTGAAAATGAAACTTAAATGAAACACACTAAATCTAGAGCTAGATCTAACAAATGCAATGCGAGAGAAAGAAATAATTTGTTCATGTCAGGTTCACCAAAATGTGTCGGGGAAAAAGCGAGACTAGGCTAACATGTCCTAATCCTACCTTTTGACACACATTACGGAATACAAAAGAGCCTAGAGGTATTGCACAATTGGCTACTTCTTTTTGGTAAAAGAGAGAGTCACGGGCTACCTATTAGGGTTTCTATTCCTTTGTTGTAATTGAAAGGTAAGATTATGCAAGTTCAATTCCTAACCCCAAAATGCAAGTATGAACTAATAACAAGATTGCAGAATTGAACTTAAACAATGGAAAGCTGCAAACATAAGGACAAGAAAAGAATGCAGATGCGTACCCGGAGTCAAAATCTGAGTGAAAATGTTCGGGACAGGGGCGCGGGTGCCACTGTCCTGATTCTGCACCTGAAACTGCACCTGAAACTACCACTTTGCAACCTGGAAAACTGTCGGAACTGCCAAAACTTGCTATCTGTCACGAGGACCAGGGCACCCAGCGCCCCTGTCCCAGGGACCAGGGCGCCTAGCGCCCCTGTCCTGGTAGGACCAGGACACCCCACGCCCCTGTCCTGGTCTTTTGCTCTGAAACTTGGTGTATGGTTTAGTCTTCGTCTGCTTCTTTCGGATCTGCAACATGCGGCGTCGTCTGAATCCCGAAATCAGCACTTATATCTAAAAAGGTGTTTGGATAGCTATATAGGGTTTTGCCTTAGTCAAACCCCCGCTTTCGTGATTTCCACCTCCATGAATAGCCAAGTTGTATTGTAAAATTAGTGTGTGTGCAGACCTTGTGTGTGTGCAAGATCTAAAATGCAAGTAAGCAAACTAGAGCAACCTAGAAAGTAAACCCTAATTGTTTGTAAATGACAATGTAAATGCTCCAAATCAAGATGTAGAGTGATCTAAAGCATGAATACAAATGATTGAAGAAAGCTTATGCAAAGACATGAAAACAACATGAAATCATACCCAACCCCAAGGGGGGGGGATACAAGCCAATCTTCAGTCGGTGATCCCTTAGTGCTCTTCAATGCCTTCAAAGCCCTAAATGAATGAAATTGATGGATGCTTGATGGACGGATGTTGAGTGTTGCTGAAGTCTTCAAATATCTTCTCTTTCGTTGCATAGAAGGTCCTGAAAACAAAATTGTGATCCTTTCCAATGAAGAAAGAGAGCTCTTATGTATGAAACCCTAGGTCTTAATTCCAACTTTTGGCCGACCTAGAGATTGAATATCCCACCAATTTCTTGGGGTTAATCTTTATTTTATGATTGGATCGCGCTCCTAAAATTTTGGGAAAAATGTCCGGGACTGTGTGCACTCCGGGCGCCATGGTCCTGACAACTTTTGACCAAATTTTCAGGGCCGTCAGATATGATGATTTTAGAGAGAATCCCGAAGTTACAGGTGATTTTGAGATGTTTTGACCCCCGAAATCAAGCCCCCAAGTTCAAAAGAAGGCCTAATTAGGGTTTTTGATTAGATGATGTATTGGAGGAATAAAATGAAAAGGGGCACACTTTAATGAAAGGGCCCACCTTTATGATGTGGAGGATGATGAAATAGGACCTTAGACCTAATTAATTTGATTAATTAAGTGCTAAAGGAGAAATGCAATGCAAAATGCAAACTGCACCAATGCGGGTGCTAAACTAGGTGTGAAATTGTACTGCTTTAGCAAGTGCGTACAATTTACGACGCTACACTTTGGTAGTGCTTTAAGGTTCCTTCCTCTAACAAGACACATTCAAGAGCTAGGCCCTTATCAGTCAATTTTCAGAAAGATTCAATACATTGAAATGTCAGAGGCCTTGATAGTTCAGGCACTAGATTATTTTGAAATAATTCAATTTGGTGTTTTTTTGGCATGTCCCATTGGAATTTCTTGATGAGGTGTCGCCATCTTTGCAAGAATTTAGAGAAAGTCTCGCCAATCCTTTTCTTTGTGTTACATAGGTCCATAATAGAAACATCATTAGCCATATTGTAGGCATAGTGAGCCACAAACTTCTCTACCAAGTCTGGGAAGGAGATAATGGAACCTTGCGGTAAGGATGAGAACCATGCGAGGGCATCTCCCATGAGACTCTTAGGGAAGAGTCTTTGAAGGTAGAGGTCACTATAGGAGACTTCTTGATATAGGATGTGAAATTCTCAAACATGGTCACGGGGATCCTCTTTTCCCTCATACTTGGTGAACTTAGGGATCTCAAACCTTGGGGCTTAAGGTGCAACAGATATAGACAGGTCATAAGGAAAAGGACAAAATTCCTCAAAGGAGTAAGGTTTCCTTTTATTGGTTCCTTCCTTCATGTCCATGATGATGTTTTTCATGTCCTAAATTTCTTTAATGAGGTCTGGTTGTGGATTTTGGAAATGATGGATTGTGTTTGCCTCTAGAATCGGATGAGTCATGGAAGGTGCACCACCACTAATGTATTGATATGATGTGGAAGCGAGGATTGGAGATGTGATGACCGATGTCCTAGGGACTTGAGTGGTAGTCAGTTGCAACCCACAAACTGTTGTGACAGGATTAAGTGCTGCTCGAATGAAGCTAGTGACATTGTTGACGAGAATGGAAGCTTGTGGAATAGGAATATATGGTTGAGAAGATGGTATAGAGGCATGTTGGAGAATAGATGAGATCAGATTTGATAGTGGCATAGATGGTAAGGAGGAAGAAGGTGGAATGGATACCATAGGGGGAGGTGTCGCTGGTGTTATTGATTGGTGGGGCCACAATTGATTGAGTTTGAATAGGTGCGGCAATATGAGTGGGAGAAAGGTCTCCTTGTGGTTGTTGACCAAGGGTGGATTTTTAAAAATCAGGTGGGAGTTGAGCTCCATTTTAAAGGAGGGTCTTTTTGAGCACAGTAGGATTGTGTTGGATAAATTTCTCCAACATCTCTTGGTTATAAGAGTCTGCTAGGAAAGTTTGCACTTCTGGAGAGAGTTCATCTTGGTCAGCCATATTAGAATTTTGTGTTTGATTTTGGATGCTTGGTTGCACATTTTGTGTAGAATCTTGTGTAGGATCTTCATAGAGGACACTAATGTCCATCATACCATATTATTGTTTGGCCATATTTTTCTTTTGAGATCAAGTTTTGACCATACAAGAATAACCTTAGAAAAGATTGAAGTAGGAAAATTTTTGGTGAGAGGACTTAGCAAGGCTCTTGGATTTTTGGATTTGAATTCGATGAAAATGGATTTTGTTGATTGATAGGGTCTTTGGATTAGGACCCGGATTTGATTAGGATTGCACCTTAGTCCTTGGATGGGGATCTTAGTTGGGAAATGTTGATGAACTCTCAAGTGAGGTAATGACCAAGTTGGGTGGAATTTAGACCTTGGAATGATGATCAAAAAGCCTTTCTTCCACTAAGGGTTGACTAATGAACCTAAGTAAAACAAAGACATGAGATAATAGTCTTGATTGACTCAAAGGATAAGGCAAAGGAACTTGGAGAGGATTCTTCTTCAAGCACAAAGCCAAGTGATCAAGGATGAGGTCTAAGTGAAACTTCACAAGGCATGCAACCTTAATGTGAGGTTAAATTGGATTTGATTTTGATTTTGAGAATTGATTTGATAATTGGAGGTGATTGATCTTGTGATTGATTGATGTGCTAAGTCCTTAGGAAAAGATTGAAGATGATTGATTGAAGAGGGATGATAGTGATGATTAGAAGAATTTTGGTGACTAGGTTATCCTTGGCATGAACATGACTCAATAGATGATTGGTTTCAATGGCAAGCTGTACGAAGGGACACGACCACCCTGATATTGACAATAGTTGGTGTTAAAAGACAAACCTGGACCTTGATGGAGGGCATAGACTCTTAATTCATCACTAGCATCAAACTCATTTCTATGACCATGGACGTAATCATGGTAATGATGCAAGAAGGTCCTATGTTTATGCAAGAGTTTGCGATTTGTGTACCAAAATTTCTAACGTCTAATGAGTTGTGCTTGTGCGAGCTTCTTCTTCTTGAAAGATTGGTGGATTGATTTCTTAGGATGCTTATACAACTTAGGTTTATGGAACATGAGATGGACGGAGTTCTGATGCAATTAGGGCTTTGTGTGGATGGTGACTAGGATGTGACTCGAGTATGACTATGCTTGGAATTGTGACTAGCATCTTGACTTGGATGATTGTTTGTTTTTAGACAAGTGTTCTTTGCAAAGTGTTTGAGGATAATGATGTATTTTTAGTCTACTCTTGGCAAGCAAGTATCAAGCAAAGAAAACACAATAATCAAATGAATTTTAGCTCAAAGAAACCCATGCTAATGTACAACATTCTTAAGGCTAGCAAGGACAATAGTCATTAGATCCCAATCGGTTTCCCAGCTACGCTTACCTAGAGCGGACACTTAGATGTTTGACCCCACTGGCTCCCCTCCACAACACTCACTTGTCAGAGGCAGCCAAGCATCAATTCCCATGAAAAATCCTCATGGCTAACTTTGTATCTCTACTAAGGGCCATAAAAATATGGGCGGCTTCGGAGATCTGACCTCCTGCACTAATGACTAGAAGGTTTTTGGCCACTATGCACAATGTGTTTAATATGTCTTCCCATTAGGAGATAACCTTTGTAGTTGCACAAGCACAATTGAGGCTTATAGCCCAATGAAGCACTAAGAACTTAGTAGTCACGCAAGCATGATTGAGATCTCTAGGATCCTACTAAGCACCCAATGTGATAGTGAACTATCATATAGCCCCAACCATTGACCCATTCATCATCAATGACCTATTTATTATAGTGAGTTGGGGACCCTAGGTCCGGGTGTACTCACTTGGGTCGTTCCCCTCTTACCTTCTCAAAGAGAAAGTTGGGAGGACAGGCCCACTAAGGGTAAGAATGCAACAAACATGAAAAACTTGGAGGGTCTGGATTTACGATCGTCTAGCTAGACGAGAGCATACTCTCGTACCTTTATGCTTTTCATGAAACACAAAAGACAATGGTTTATTTACCCTTTAATTAGATCTAGATGCCTAGTTAAGAAAAATGACACAATATTTGGTTCGAACTCCTAGGCAACCTGCAAAACAATTGTATTAGTAGTTTTTTGTGTTTCTTAGATCTTGGATAGTCGAAGAAGTTGCAACACTCAATAAAAAAATTAGTAGCTACTGGCCTGTAGAAATAATGCACGCACTGAAATGTAGTCAGTCATGCTGAAGCACCTATGCAAACACCAAAATGCATGCATATGCACTGTAATGGGCTGAAATCTAAACAAATAAAAGGAAATTAGCACAAATGAATCTCATGATTTATATTTGTTTATCGTGCTATTCAGAATCGGTTGCGCTGAAGCACCTACCGCACTAAAACATGTGCACTGGCATTGAAACACTTGTGCTCGTGCTGAAACACTGAAACTTGGAATAAAGGTTAGTAGTTAGATCTTTAAATTCAAATTTTAAATTTTTTTGCAAAGGGCAGGATTTTGAAAACAGTCGCATTGATGCAGTTTCTCCCACACTGAAACATGGGCATGTGCAATAGAACGTGTGCGCTTGCACTGAAAAGACAAAAAGAGTTAGTAGATTTCAAAAATGAAAGCAAGAAATTTTAGTTTTTTTGAATTTTAAGTTGCTTGCGCTGGTGCACCTGGGCTCGCATTGAAAGCTATGTCTATTGCACTGTTCCAATACTTGCATCTTGCACACTCACAAATACTAACAAAAATGTTAGATTTAGGGATGTGGGTCCCACCAATCATGCCAGAATGAAGAGGGTAAAAAGCTCTGGAAGGATAATAAGATGGTTAGATTGCACATAGACAAATAATAAAGCATGAAACACAACAATGCAATAAAACTCAATTATACCTTGCTTTCACCTTCTTCCTAAATGGAGCTTAGATAAAGTCGAAGTGCACCCAAATGTCTCCAACGTGATGTTGATTTGCTCCCAGATTGCTTGATGTGGTTGTCTCTCTAATATTGTGCACAAATAGATGTGATGGACTAAGGATTGAATGATCAAATGGCTAAGTATATATGGGTGCCAATTTTGGCATGGTAAGGATGCAAGGATGGTTTCTTGGGCACAAACTAGCATCATGGATTTGCTAAAATTGGAGAGATATGAGGGAATTGAGTCCTCAATTTATAGGAAGAGAGGAGGAGAAATGGAGGGCTAGGATTGACCCAAGATGGAGGGTCTTGATTACTTGTGAGCCCACACAAGGTGCAAGGGGAGGTGCGGAGACCAAGAGATATGCCTTAAAGGCCATTCTTGTCTCCATGATCCTCAAGGTTCATTGGGAAGACTTCCCAATGTTCCTTGGGAAGAACAAGGGATAGGATATTCCTTGAGCGATGGAAATGAAGAATTAAAAATTCTTCAAATGGGATGCTCATGGGGATTGGAGGAATAAAGAGGAATTAAAAATTCTTTGGAGGATGGGATGCTTAGAGGAATGTGAGATTTTGAAAATCTCACATTCACCTAGGAAAAGAGCATTTAAGGAGAGTGGTTGGATGGAAGGGACAAGGAGTTGACTTTGTCGCTAATCATGATGATTAGCCACTAGGAACTCATTAGGAGAGGGATTAGAAGAAATATTAGGTGGGATTAGGGTAGATAAGATTTGTAAGAGGATTTGAATAGGAGAGAGAATGAGTGGAGGGAATTAAAAATTAGAAGAATAATGCTAAGTGAGTTTAGGGAGTTTCTAGAAGAATTTATTAGGTTAATGATGGATTAGGAAAAAGGTGATTTGTAGGAATCGCTTAGGTTAACTAATTAATTGAAATTAATTAGTTAAGAGGAGGAATTTGAGGAGATTTAATATTGAGGATTTTTAGAAGAATAAAAGGGGGTTGATTTATTAAATAAATCAATCAACAGACTATAGTGACAATATTAATTATAATTAATTAATATTGAGGATGAATTAAAAAGTGACATAATTAATCAGGAACTTAAAATAATTATTTTTAAGTGTCTACACCAATAATAGCCCACTCGCATATGATTAAATAGAATATTTTATAAATAATTTTAATTAGATATTTTTTTTTTTATTTTGTATAAAGATCATGTGACATTTTCGAATTACAAGAAACAATCTTACACATAGTTATACATTTAATCCAACACAAAACTACCAAACTCTTCAAAAACAAAAAGAAACATAAATGATAACATAAAATCTGATTCATTTGATTCCCATCTCTTCAACATACAAAATGAAGTCATGTTTCAAATTTCATTAGGCTTTAAACAAAAATCTATAAAATCCAAAAATAATAACAAAATGTTGGCTTCTTCGAACACTTATCTGGAAGTGCAGCTGACAATTTGCCATAGCGTTTCAATCAGTTAGCTTTCTTCAAAGACTCTCTTTCACATATAAATAAAGTTTCACAGATCACTAAAATACAAATGGATAGAAAAATTTGAAATCCACATTGGTGAGCATGTTAGTGAGAATTACATGACATTGTAGCTACAACTGAATGACAATTTATCTATCAAGTAAATGGTAGTGATACGATTCAGCAGAAAATTGATTTCTTTCAAAGTTTTTAAAAGATTTAATTTAGTCTACATTAAGGTTTGAAAATGCTTGTCTATAGTATTTAAAACATTTAAGTTAGTGTACATTAAGGTTTGAAAATGCTTGTCTATAGTAAAATAGGAGTTTTGTTTGTCTATAGTGAAATAGGAGTTTTGTAATTTTGAAAGTGTTAGGTATAAATACATGAGAAATATGAAAATGTAAATGAAGGAAGGAATAGTATTTTTGTAAAATTATGAACAAGTTTTGTGTTTCATAATTTATTTATTGAAAAGACTATAAAGTTCTAAGGAGCCCCTCGCACACATTCTTTTTGAAAACATTTAAAAGAATAAAGCTTGATTACATATAATATTCAAAGAGTATTATAATTTAGATGCACATAAAATAAAACACAACAAATTATTACAAAGTCATTTCTCTAATCTATTTTTACAAACCTTTCTGGAAAAAAAAACTAGACTTAAAGAACCTATTGGAATATTATATAAGAAGGGCATAACAGACTTTTTCAAAAAACTACCATTTAACTTTTTTATCTAGATAAAATCTTTGTTCTGAAAGTGAAATGAATAGAAATAGAATAATTCTACTAAAACAATTGTTAGATAAGTATTAAATAGAATAACATTGTGAAGTTTTTAATTATTAAAAAAACAAAAACAAATTACATATTACTTGAAAAATCGTCAGTAAAAATACTACAACTACTAAAACATAAACATGAGATAAAAATATACTAGCTACAGCAAAAGAAGGTGTAAAGACATGAAAGTTAGAGCTGCAAACAATAGCTGGCAAAGGTATAACAGCAACAAATTCACCTTAATTTAGTATGCTAATAAAAATAGCTTAAGCTGTCAAGTTGTTGAGGCAATGGTATAGCATGTTTTCATTGGTAAGCATGTGGGCTACGTTGGAAAAATGTGTATGCAAGAATAGACACACCATTCATCCCCACTTGTCCACAATACCTCACTTTTGTTTTATGCCCATGACACTTTCACTCAACCTAACGAGTCTTCTCGCATGCAAAAGAATTACGAGTCCAAGAATAGACAGAAGCATGTGCACCTCATCTTAAGCCATAACATCTGGACAAGATTATACTCCAAAGAAAAAGGGAAGACAGAGAAATCGTAAGAGATTTCAAATTGATTTTTTCATATCAATTGATTTTCCAACCACAAATTTATATTAATTAAAAAAAAAAAAAATTTAATATGTGGAGTAGTTTCATACAAGCATCTACATATTTGTTTATTGATCCTTGGCTTCCCTCATCATCCATCAGATTTTTCTCACGTCTTCCTTCCTCTTTGTTCATAGCCATCTACATAGGTTCCAAAGGTTTTCTTTTAAAAAAAAAAAAAAAAGGGAAAATCAAAATCAACAAATGAAGTAAAATAATTTATATTAAAATAATACAAAAGTCATAATTACATTTGTGAAATTATTACTTCTTTTGGAAGGTTTTACTCAAAATATATAAGATCTTTTTTCATAATCATTCATATTTTATGTAGTGGCAACATCCTGATCCATGATTCATATGAACACCACTTGTTCCTATGATTTTACTTCCAAACAAGGTTAAGAGAGAAAAAAAAAAGCACTAAAAATGAGTAACAAGAAGAAAGAGTAGACAAACTATATACTATGTAAGATCCAACAGCAATGAAAATAAAGAGAAGGGTGAAAATAAACTCCACCAAATAATCCATGGATGTCTTTAATACTATATTATTAATACCAGTAAAATGTTGTGTACTTTCATTTGATTTAAGATATAACAATACTTTTAGATTGGTTGGGCTCTCCATAATCTATAAAATCAAGTGTCATTATTAGAATAGATAAATGAAATCTCATATCCAATCAAAAAATTAAGAATCTACACTTTATATAACTTGCACTGGATAGTCTTGTAGAAGCTATTGAATTGCAATATTTAGAAATAAAAAAAAATTGATTTTTATGATTTTAACAAATATTTATTTTTAAATTAAAATATTAAAATAGTTTGAAACAATAATAAATAATATTGTATAAAATTCATTATTAATTGTTAAATAAAAATATCAATGATTATCATTAATTGATTTTCAATTTATTTTTATAAAAAACCTACATGCAAAAGAAAATTGGAGTAATAACAAATGTTAAGGGTCCAAGAATAGACAGAAGCATGCGCAGCTCATCTTCAGCCTTCACATCATCCCTCATTTCTGGACAAGATTATACTCCAAACAAAAAGGGAAGACAGGGAAATCGTAAGAGATTTCAGATTGATTTTTTTCAAATACATGGCATATCAATTGATTTTCCAACCCCAAATTTAATATATCATATTATTCAATTTTATTTATAGAAAAATGAGTAAAAAACTTATCATACTGAATCAATAAAAAAAATTTCATAATCAATCTTTTTTTTCATATTCTATGTAGTGGCAATATATTGACATCCACTTGCTGCTAATGATTTTACTTCCAAATAAGGGTAAGAGAAAAAAAAACTGTAGCTAGGAAATCGGGAATCATCACAAGTAAATTCAAAATACTAATCTAGCTCAATCACGAAAGCACAAATGCAATGATCAATCCTAACACACTCAATAAAGACATGAAAATGAAACATTCAAAATTAAAGGACTATGCAAACCAAATGTAGATCTGAAATGCTTCCTTCATGCGGCTCCATTGTCCTTCTTTCTTCTCCAAATAGCCTTTGTTTGTGGATCTCACCTTCAAGTGCACACACATGAGATGAAAGCAAGTAAATAAGATATTGGCGCAAGAGTACTCGAAGTGTGATTGATTAGAAATTCGATAATCTGATTATTCTCATTAATGTGATTAGCCAAGATTGAAGAAATTCATCCAATTTATAGAAAAATTGGAGAGATGATCAAATTAGCATGATTCAATTCAAATGGAAATTGCAAATCAATTATGTCAATTATGACAAATTATGGCGAATTATGCGCTTTCTATGCAAAATTTGTTGATTGATAATTTATGACAAATTATGACAAATTTCTATGTCAAAAATTGATTGAGTGTCAATTATGAAAAGTTATGACAAATTGACATGTCATTCCCATGAAATTAGGAGAGAAATAGGAGGAAATTGAAATTAGGAATTAGGAAAATTGGAAAAAGAGGAAAATTAGGAATTTAGTGAATTAATTAATAATTTTTCATTTATTAATTAATTCACAAAGAGGGAATTTAGAAATTTGATGAAAGATTAGGAAATTAGGTAAATCAATTAATAATTTGTCATTTATTAATTAATTCACAAAAAGAGAAATAATTAGCCAATTAAATGAACATTTAATTGCGATGAGAAGACTTAGGATAAATAAATAAATTATTAATCCTAAAGGGAGAAATGACAAACAAGGTTAAATGATTAAATCATGAAACCCTAGAAGATGAATTAGGTCTTAATGAAAGATAATTGACTCGATCATGATTCTGTTTAACAAAGGACCAATGTGATAAATGATTTGATTGATAAATGCGCCAATTGACGAGGAACAATGGCTAATTGATCCAAATTGACATAATTGAGACAGACAACGATCGATGACAAATTGATCACAAAATGACAAAATTGACAAGAGGACAAGGATTGATGACAAAATAGATTGCAAGACAACAAGCTTGAAAATGACCACGATCAATGACAAATTGATCACAAAATGACAAGATCGAACATGACAACGATCGATGACAAATCGATCGCAAAATGACAAGATTGAGAATGATAAGAATTGATGACAAATCGATTGCCAGATGATAAGATTGATAAGAGGACAAAACCCTAATTAGGATTGATGATGTCCAAAATGATGACAAAATGAGCGTGCACATTGATGTGATAGGATAAAATTGATCAAAATCATGACTGGAGAGTGCTGTCGACAAGACCAATTTCGAGAGCGAGATGAATGAAGAATGTAGAAGAATGACTCGATGCTCACAAATGATAAAGACCAAATGCGTGACATAGGAGAAATGTTAATGCGACGCAAAAACCTAAAATGAGGCAATGCGCAAATGTTAAAGTATGATTCCGCAAGCATTGACCATTTTTAGGTGTCTACATTTTGCCCCTCTTTGAGACAATGCGATTTTAAGTGTTGTTTCAAAGAACAATAATGAAAATGCGCCGAACAATAATAATGACATATGCATGCCCCCTCGATGAATTGGCCGAAAACATGGAGAAAAGAGGCCAATTGATCAATAAAAATGATAGGATCGAACGGACTGATAGTCGGAGATCGGATGCATGAAGGACAAGCAATTAAAGATGCAAAAGACCATGACCAGCATATGATGGAGAGGGTGCATGTCCATCTATGCACTAATGAAGATCTATAAATGAGGCAAAGAGATTGAAAATTGCTCATTTGCACTAGACAACGAGGAGGATTTGTTGCTCTGGAAAAGGACACGTGCAGAGAGATGGTGAACATTCCTAGGGCAGATCACCTTGGAGAATGTGTACACACATACAGACGACCGGATGATGCAGGAGTAGCAGTATGTATCTCAAAAACCCATGTTTTCAATTTCATGAATTTGTCTTGCTGGCGGGACATTGCGGGGCCCACAGGGGATGCAGAAAGGGACTCTTGTGCTTGTGTAGGGTGAATCCTGTGCTTGTGTAGGGTCTTCTACACTTGTGTAGGGGGACACAGGCACAAGACTTGTGACACAGGTGTAGGACTCATCACACAGGCGCAATTGTGCAATGTAAACCCTAATTTTGGTCAAAATAACATGTAAATGATCCAGAAAGGGGGGATAAGGGTATGATAGGTCAGATTAGATGAAAAACACCCTGATTGGACATAAAAATGAGGAAATGCAACCCGTAGGAGCAAACCCTAAAACTGACAAAAATGTGTCCCAATTGTGATGCAGAGTCGACAGTATCCACTAATCACGCGAGAGAACCGACCTGACTGCTTCATGTTACGACATAGACTCAGAAGCATGGATAGAGATACATTAGCAGGACTTGGGATATACTATGTCACATTCATGCTCGAGATTAGGGCAAACAAAGGACTTCTTACCACTAGAGGATGTATGGCGTATCCTCCGCATTTCGATACATGGGGAGATGGTAGAGTATGACCCAGTGACAGGGAGAGATGCATTATGCAAATTGTTTGAGTGCGACGTAGATGATCTAGATATCGTCGAGAGGGAGATTGGCTGGGAGACCATGGCATCAGAGTATGATCGATAATATGTGGTGATTGCCGTGGTGATAGCATGTCTACTAGAAGGGGATAGACGAGGAAATGGATTCCCTATTGGATGGGGAAGAGTGCTAGAGTGGATGGCGACAGAGGGGACAGTGTATGCATGGGGACCATGTGTACTAGCTATGTTGTATTTTCAGTTGCATCAGATAGCATATCAGGGAGTGCAGACTCTGAGCTGTGGAGTTACACTGCTACAGGTATGGGCATTTGAGCACATAGCAATATGTCGACCGATTATAGAGAGACAGGTAGTACCACACTGACCATATGTGTATTGCTATGGTGGAGCACTGAGACAGGGTCCTTTTGGATACATATTGTATTGGCGACATGAGCTAGATAGACTGAGAGAATTCACATGGAGGCCATATCGTGATTGCCCTAGATGGTCAGATGATAGTGATGAGCTACCATATTGTAGATAGAAGAGGTACTTGATTGGGTGACTAGTGAATCAGGAGAGAGTGATTGAGTTGTACCTGCCAGAGAGAGTCAGATGACAGTTTGGAGAGAGGCAGGATGTACCTAGGAGGACTGCACACTTTGCCCGATCTCACAGAGAGACGAGTCAGTGGGGGAGTATGATTCAGCCACACATAGCATATACGAACTTCTCACAGCTATAGCAGAGACAGTGGGATTGGAGATTATATGTGGCAGACGTCGGGACGACAAAGGAGTATGAGAGATGGTTTGCACGACGGCGGCCAGTACCATTGATAGATCCGGATATTCCAGTACCGAGGAGACAGGAGGACTTCCCACTCACAGGAGAGGAGGAGGGAGAGGATAAGGATGAGGAGGATGAGGGTGGTGATGAGGATGAGGAGGATGATGAGGATGGAGATGAGGATGGGGAGCAAGAGGCATTGCAGGATATACCCATAGAGCCAAAGACAGCTAGGATAGAGGAGATGGAGATGTGCAGGGCTACCATTGCGAGTCAGCAAGATCATATTGTGACTTTAGAGAGAGAGCATGAGCAGTTCAGAGTGGAGATAGCCAGACTCACAGCGGCTCGAGACACAACAATAGCTGAGGCACAGCGAGAAGAACAGAGAGTCACTGAGTACATTGGGTCGATTCGAGATGTCAGTGCATGGGAGATGGCACAGATGCTGGTAGAGACCAGAGAGGAGATACGCCATTGGAGGACACTATATGAGAGTGCAGTTCCACTAGAGTAGAGAGCAGCTTCATATCGAGCACGATCGAGGACAGAGAGTAGAGCATGCTCTTGGAGGTCATTGAGCAGCATGGGAGTGAGTGGACCTATGAGACCACCATAGCTAGGACCAGGAGGGACATCATCCATGAGACATGGAAGGGATGAGGAGGACAAAGGGAGCACCCAGTGATAGAGGCACGTGCTCCTTAGGATTTTGACATTTTGTAGTTTGATATTATATAGTCAGCCTGTGGGCCATACTTAGGACAGACAGTCCAATTTTGTACTCCGATATTATTTTGTATAGATGATATGATATGCATCGATATGATGGGATGCAATGTGTTATGACTTATGTTATTTTCCATGTATGGATGGCTTATGCACTGTTTATGTACCATTGTGGAACATGTATGGATGTATTTTTTATTTTTTTTATGCATTGATAATATGAAATGGATAAAATGCTTGATGTGAGGCTTGATGTAATGCAAATGTACTAACCAAGTGGATGCAGGATGTAGCATATGTGGTTGGGGAAATTATGCTTGGGGAAATCAGAACACTAGACCGAACTGACTATCTAAACTAACAAAAGAAATGTTAGTAAGAAGAGAATGAGATAGAGGACAATTAGAGACAAAGAAACTTGCTTTCAATGTTGCACTTTGTACGTGAGAACCTTTATTTTAATGTAGCAAAATGGATGCGTAGCATCATGGCATTGAAGGCCAGAGTTGAAATGCAACCCTTTTTGCAAAAGACAGACACATCGCAGACAAACAACAATCACAACAAAAAAGAAAAGGACCATGAACCATCTCGGTCACTCTAAATCACTCAGTGACATCATCGAGCAACATAGGAACATGACTGAAGCCAAAGATAAATCAATAAAAAGATAAGATGCACAAATTCCAACAAATCAAACAAACATCTTGATCTTCATTGTTAAAAGTTGAAAGTCCTGATAGGACGATCATGTTGTCTCGTTTCAGGACATGTGGTACCCCGTCTAAGACAGGACACAGTCTAGTTTCGAGTATACCACACCCTGTATAAGACCCATGATATTAGACAAGGACAAATGATATTGATGGTAACGTTCGATTGATATGACAATTGTGATCAATTTGAATGTCTGGTTTGAGTGAAAAAGTTCATCTGTTTATGCATGATTTCATTAAAGCACGATGTGTGATTGTGTG
The DNA here is from genome assembly GCF_030272615.1 of Cryptomeria japonica. Taxonomy (NCBI): domain Eukaryota; kingdom Viridiplantae; phylum Streptophyta; class Pinopsida; order Cupressales; family Cupressaceae; genus Cryptomeria; species Cryptomeria japonica. The sequence continues at coordinate 301,841,649 of NC_081408.1, forward strand.
TCGTTGGATGTATACTAAGCGATCTGTCTATGCACAAAGGGAATATTTATTGCAAAATGCGTGTTTTTGGATTTTGATGTTTTTGAAATTTTTTTGTTCATTTTTTCAGGACTTTATTTGACTTTTTAGTGATTTTTTCAGGACATTATTTGATTTTTAGAGATTTTTTTAGGACATTTTCAATTTTGTTTGGATTATTTTAGGACATTTTTCAATTTTTTTGAATTATTTCAAGACATTTTTCTATTTTTTTTGAATTATTTCAGGACATTTTTCAATTTTTTTGAATTATTTCGGGACATTTTTCAATTTTTATGATTTTGCCCCCAGTGTCTAGCAAGGCAAGGAATATGACAGGTGGATAAATAGGCTTTCTAAAATGATGGTGGATAGAGGGAAGACAAAGGCCTTTTATCATGGAGACAATACAGATGCAATTTTCAAGGGCTATTGCGTGATGGGACAAGAGACTGGATATGACAATGTAAAGCAATGACATGGCATGAGGGACATGTCAAGAGGTTTTTGAAAATATGTTTTGCATTTCACGTCCTTATGTCAGATCAAGATCAAGGAATGAAAAAGAGTGTATGGATAGTGATAAGATATGGATAGGATAAGGAAGACCAAGAACGGATAAGGGACATGGACTGAAGGTCAGGGCAGAAAGTTGCAATAAGCTAGGGAATATGGATGAAAGGTTATAATAAGAAAATGGATAAATGACCAAAAGCTGTGATAGACTAAAAGCTGCACACAAGATGCATGATGCTCATGAAGATCATCAGCCTTGTCAAGATCAAAGGTGGAAAGGGAAACTGGACATGAGGGATGATAGGATATGAAGGGTAATGACATGGTATGATAGGATAATGGAACAATGAAGGACAAAAGGATATGATAGGATAAAACCTGCCCCCAAGTGTGGTGTGCAAGAAGTTCATGGAATACACATGACGCCTTTTTGCTAGGTTTTCATCACGGTACTTGCCCAAGGTGCCTGTTTGCCAGGTTTTCACCAGTGGATGAATTATTTTTGCTTTACTCTTTTCTTCTGCTTTTCTTTTTTTTTTCACTTTTTTTTTGTATTTTGACCTTTTTCAATAGAAGTTGGACACATTATAGGGGATGGAAGAAGGACTCAAGCATATTATTTTGTTTGGATAGTAGCCTTAAAAAAAATGGACCATGACCTTTAAAAGCATGCTCAAAGATGTTGGTAGGATAAGGACATGGAAAATGAGATGAAACTAAGGCAAGGATTTATGCAAAGGATTGGACTAGAGGGATGGAAGGATGGAAAATATGCATTGGATAATGGATGGGGTATTGGAAGAATTGGGCTTCAGTGGATGGAAATGAAGGCAAGATCGACATTGGCACACACCTTGAGGGGTGATGGACTAATGGAGGAAAAATGTATTTTGGATATTGAGATTTGGATGGAGGAAAGGATAAAAATTTTGGGACATAAGGGCCCAAAATGGATAAAGAAGGTGATGGAGGAATAGACTTGGAATGTTTGGATGGAGGAATAGCAATTGTAGATGCCAATTTTGATGTTTCTTTAGGCTTTTGCGCTTCAAGGAGCTGCTTAGGGATCCACATGCTTTTTGATTTTTCATGCTTTTGTGGTTCCTTGGAGTGCATTGCTTGCACAAGGGATTTAGGAACCCATATATATTTTGACTTTGCTTTATTTTGCTCAGTGGGCCTTTGTGGCCTGTTGGATATATTTTTTTCTTTATAGATCATATTGTTCTTTGTTTTGACATGTCGATTATATTGGACATGTTGATCCTTGAATACATGTGGATTGCTAGACTTATGACGTTTATACTTGGCATCCAAATTGCTTGGAGAGGAAAAGGAATGCAAGGATGGATAGGAATGAAATGGAGTTCTTTTGGATTGATGAAATTTACTCAAGGATGTGTGCCTTTGCTGACCTTGCATAGAGGACAAAGGGATATAAGGACCTAAGATGGATGGAAGGTATGATGGGGAAGGTGTATGTTTTGATTTTGATGGAGTAATACCAACGTCTTGAGAGTGAGTTGTGTAGACATGACCCTTAAGATCCTCTTTGACATAAAGGGATTCTTGCTTATGGAGATCTACTCCTTTGCCTTTATGAATATCTTGACTTGTAGGATACTCTTTTCTTTGGGAAGAAGACGCGGGTCCATTATGAGGTGGATATGATATGAGAGAAATAATGAGATCTTGAAGTGGATCAGATTGCCCCAAAGTGGAAGAACCCATTATGCATGTCGAGGGTTCACGAACATCTTGCACTGACACGTTAGAATCATGAAGAGGATTAGGATCATGTGGGGGAGTAGGATTGTGTAGTGGACATGGTTCAATGACAGGCTCTTCAAGAGATGGAATGGGAGGAATAATGGGATCATCAAAAGAAATGCGATCTTGGAGTGTATATGGAGCATTAAGACAAGGAGATGGAGGAACAAAAGGATCTTGTGGAGGATTTAAAGGAATAATTTGATCTTGACAAGGAGGAAGATCATTGGAATCCTCTTTAAAGGTGCTTTGCTCTTGACTTTTAATGGGATCATCGGAAAGGATGGAAAGGATATCTTGAATGCCAATGGGATTTGAAAGGACATTTTTTTCATGAAATGGAAGGGGATCATTTGGGATTTGATGGACTGGGATATCTTGATCTTGCTCGGGAAATGGAGTGTCAATAGGACTTTGGATAGGATGGACAAGAATAGGGGAATCATCATGAGTTTCTAGGAAGATGAGATCCTAGTCAACAATTGGATGGGATGATAAGGTTTCGGGATCTTGATCTTGATCTGTTTTAACACGCGTTTCTTTATGCTCTAAATTATCCTCTTGACATGGGGTTGGACTTTGGATATGTATGGAGGATTCTAACAAGGGATTAATGCTTTGGCATGAAGGAAATGCACTTTGAACATTTGTGATGGATTCTGGCAAGGAATCAATGCTTTAACATGAGGAAGAGGGACTTCGAATGGGGTCCTCTAAAACAGGTAATGGCAATAAAGTGCATGGTGGCATTGGGTCTTGTATTTCTGAAACATGACAAGGATGTGCATCATGAATTGGATTATCATGGCAATCAGTTATGGATAGCCCTTGGGTAATTTCATCCTTGGGTGTATTGTTTGATGAGGACAATATGGAAGGTTCTTGTGAAACTTCTAAAGGTGTAGGGATAGATGCCACTGGAGAGTCAATTTATTTGTGGGTGGATGAGGCATTGCTAGACATAATTGTATTATCTTGATCTTCTTCAAATAACTCACTTGGTAGGTTCCTTAAGAGCCTTACAATAAAGCCACCTTTCTTTCAAGGTTTTGACATGGTTGTATCTGGAATTTGAACTTGTTTGGCAAGGAGTTGGTTCTGATCTGATGTCATGTTTTGATATTGGACTTGGTTCAATTGTTCTAACATGTTTGAAACTTCGGTTGGTGTGTGCTACAACCTTTGTTTTTGAATGTTTGGTTGTGGTTGTTGACATTGATATTCCACCATTGGTTGAACCATTTGTGGACATTGTATAGTTGGTTGGACATATTGTTGAAATTGGACCATTGGTTGTATTGGTTGTATATGTTGAACAATTGGTTGAACCATTGGTTGTATTGGTTGAAAATCTGATTGATAGTAAACACCTTCTTGTTCTTGTTTTGGAGGCACATAATGTTGAAATTGACGTTGTCTCCTTTCTTGAAATTGTTTCATCATCTCTATTTGGGAGAGGAGAGCTGGTATGTCTGATCGTTCAAGAAGAGATCTTACATCAATTGGCTCAATCTTTGGATTTCGACCTGGAAATTTTTGAAACATTTTGGACATTTGTGATCTATTCTTCTCAATGTTTTTCACTCTTTGTTCCAATATCTCCTCTTCTTGAGCTAGTTTCTCCTCTAGTTTTTGTATTTGGACATTTACATCATCATGATAAGTTTGACCAATGTTGCTTTGTTGTTGGGTTGGATAGAATTGTGATTGCATTGGATTGAAATTCGATTGTATTGTCAGTTGATATGTCAAACTTTGTTGCATCATTGGTGCTTGGAACCTTGTTTCAATAGACATGTCACTATGCAAATGCAATATTTTTGGAATTTTTCAAGGATAATTTATGATATGCAACTAAATGCAAACTTAATAGATGAAAATGCAATCTATGTTTTTGGTTGTTTTTCAAGATTTTGACAAACTTTTTGGAATACAAATCTAAGAAAGAGACCCTTAGGAAATTGAAATGACATCTAGACCCCAAAGGAAAAAAGGACCAAGTGACAATAGGACAAATTGACAATGTCTCACCTATATGCTTGGATATTAAGCTAGGTTTGACCAAATGACATTGATGACAAAAAGACAAAAGTTTGATAAGGTCTAGACTTCCTAACAATGACTTAGGGTTTATCAAAGATTTGGATTACTCAAGTATGACAAAACCTAGTTTTGACACTATATGCAAAGGGACAATTACTATGCAAATGACTCTAATATGATATGATAATGACCTAAGCTTAATGAAGAGACCTAGGGTATGCAAATGCAAATGTATGACAATGGTATTACTCTAATGCAAGAAGGCACATGAAAATGGATGACCCTTATTGATATGCAAAGGAGTATGACCTAGGTGAAACCTAACCTTGGTAGTTGACAATGACTATGCAAAATGCAAACCTAGGATGAACCTAAATCTAAGTGACATGAATGTTGAGACAAGATTTTGAACAATGTTTGACAACCATGTTTGAAAGTGTTTTGAACTTTGTTGAATGAAATGCTCTTATGTTTAACCTTGTTTTGAATCAATTTGTCTTCTTTTTGAAATGATATGCAATTCAACTTTTGACAAGCAAAGAATACAAGATATTTCAACTTAAACTCAAGACAATCATGCTCATTCCCACATTTCTCATGGTAGGCAAGGACATTAGGTACTTGAGAGGTAGGCTCGTTATGGGATTCAAGGAGAATACATAGATGCTTGACCCCACGGGCTCCCCTCCACGACACTCACTTCTCAGGGCAGCCAAGCATCAGTCCCCATGGAAATCTCCCCATGGAAAACTTAGTATCTCTTCCAAGTATCCGAACTTGTCCTTCTCAAGCAACGAGAAGGGTTTTTGGCCTCTAAAAACAAGGTGTTTAGTAAGGATTTCTGTTAAGTGTTACTCCTTGATGTCACGCAAGCATGATTGAGACATTAAGCCCACCAAGATACCAAACAAATGTAGTTGCGCAAGTACGATTTAGACCTTGAGGCCCTACTTAGATGTTGATATGAGAAAGAGTTCAAGGGTCATCACTTCCCAAGTAACTGCAATTCCCACGTAACCCTTCCTTCAAAGCTTTCGCCCATTAGGTATTTGTTTATAGTGAGTTAGAATGCCAAGGTATTCTAGCCGTACTCACTTTGGGTCGTTCCCTTCTCATGATTATCACTTGCTTCCAAAAGCAAATGGTCGGGAAGGCAGGCCCTCTAAAGGTGACACACAATCAAAGACATGAGCATGGTATCGAAGATCTGGATTTCTGATCACCCTAAGAAGGATGAGAGCATACTCTCCTACTCCATTGTCACACTCAACAATCAAAGCAAAAACATGTTCATTCCAACCTATTTAGAAATCATACTAGGTGCCTATAACATTAATGGCAAACACCAAGTTTAGTTGTTTCTCCAAGGCAACCTGCAAAACCCAAGTTAGAAGTTTGAGGTGTTTATTCTTTGACTATCGATTTTGCATAAAGCATGTTAGTAATTTCATTTGTTGTATTTGCCATGCATATGCCAAGATGCTGCACAGATAATTAGTACCAAAAACCAAAAAGTAGAAAACAGAATGCAAAAACAAAACAAATTTTTAAGCAAAACACTGGCTTTTTACCTCTGTTCTCGACTTTACACAGGCGCAGAACTCATGACATAGGTGCAGAATGAATGACAGAGGTGCAGAATGTCTTCAACACAGGTGCAGGTTGCTTGACATAGGCACAGGTTGTCTCACACAGGCGCAGAAGTCCCCAGAAAGCCCTGCACTACCCTGTTTTTGGGTTTTTGGCCTACAAATCAACTCAAAAGCACTCAAAAACATAGTTAAGGGGTTAGATGGTTAGTGTTCACGTCAGGTTCACCAATTAATGTAGCTAGGAAATCGGGAATCATCACAAGTAAATTCAAAATACTAATCTAGCTCAATCACGAAAGCACAAATGCAATGATCAATCCTAACACACTCAATAAAGACATGAAAATGAAACATTCAAACCTAAAAGACTATGCAAACCAAATGTAGATATGAAATGCTTCCTTCATGCAGCTCCATTGTCCTTCTTTCTTCTCCAAATAGCCTTTGTTTGTGGATCTCACCTTCAAGTGCACACACATGAGTTGAAAGGAAGTAAATAAGATATTGGCGCAAGAGTACTCGAAGTGTGATTGATTAGAAATTCGATAATCTGATTATTCTAATTAATGTGATTAGCCAAGATTGAAGAAATTCATCCAATTCATAGAAAAATTGGAGAGATGATCAAATTAGCATGATTCAATTCAAATGGAAATTGCAAATCAATTATGTCAATTATGACAAATTATGACAAATTATGCACTTTCTATGCAAAATTTATTGATTGATAATTTATGACAAATTATGACAAATTTCTATGTCAAAAATTGACTGATTGTCAATTATGACAAGTTATGACAAATTGACATGTCATTCCCATGAAATTAGGAGAGAAATAGGAGGAAATTGAAATTAGGAATTAGGAAAATTAGAAAATTGGAAAAAGAGAAAAATTAGGAATTTAGTGAATTAATTAATAATTTTTCATTTATTAATTAATTCACAAAGAGGGAATTTAGAAATTTGATGAAAGATTAGGAAATTAGGTAAATCAATTAATAATTTGTCATTTATTAATTAATTCACAAAAAGAGAAATAATTAGCCAATTAAATGAACATTTAATTGCGATGAGAAGACTTAGGATAAATAAATAAATTATTAATCCTAAAGGGAGAAATGACAAACAAGGTTAAATGATTAAATCACGAAACCCTAGAAGATGAATTAGGTCTTGATGAAAGATAATTGACTCGATCATGATTCTGTTTAACAAAGGACCAATGTGATAAATGATTTGATTGATAAATGCGCCAATTGACGAGGAACAATGGCTAATTGATCCAAATTGACATAATTGAGACAGACAACGATCGATGACAAATCGATCGCAAAATGAAAAAATTGACAAGAGGACAAGGATCGATGACAAATAGATTACAAGACGACAAGATTGAAAATGACCACGATCAATGACAAATCGATCACAAAATGACAAGATCGAACATGACAACGATCGATGACAAATTGATCGCAAAACGACAAGATTGAGAAGGATAAGAATTGATGACAAATCGATCGCAAGATGATAAGATTGATAAGAGGACAAAACCCTAATTAGGATTGACAATGTCCAAAATGATGACAAAATGAGTGCGGACATTGATGTGATAGGATAAAATTGATCAAAATCATGACTGGAGAGTGTTGTCGACAAGACCAATTTCGAGAGCGAGATGAATGAAGAATGTAGAAGAATGACTCGATGCTCACAAATGATAAAGACCAAATGTGTGACATAGGAGAAATGTTAAGGCGACGCAAAAACCTAAAATGAGGCAATGCACAAATGTTAAAGTATGATTCCGCAAGCATTGACCATTTTTAGGTGTCTACAAAAACATTAAAAATGAGTTGTAAGAAGAAAGGGTACACAAATGTATGTGGGATCCAACACCAATGAAAATAAAGAGAAGGGTGGAAATAAACTCCACTAGAGAATCCATGGGTGTCTTTAATACTATAAAATGGTGTGTACATTCCTTTGATTTAACATATAACAATATTTTGAAGTCTGCCAAAAAATCCTATCTTCATACAATATCTATTACTCCTTGGTATGGATGTTTAGCAAATACCAAATCTTTGAAATCCAAAGAGCTATCAGATGATTCCTTTGGTCGGATGGGAAGGGTAAAAGGAAAGCCCACGCGGTCAAATGGACCTGGTGCCACTTGGATAAAAAACATGGTGGGCTAGGCCTTAAGGATCTTAGGCTGCAAGGCATCTCCCTTACTACCAAATGGATATTTCACTCCCTAGAAGGACAAGAACTCTAGAAAATGCTCATCAGAAACAACATTCAAAATGGTGTTCCTAAAAATGCCAAAACGTGGAAAGCTCTCCCACTCAGCGAACTAATAGCTTGCAGTTTTCTCGTGTCTGTCCAAGGCACCTGGGTGTTTAAATCCATCTAGAAAGCCTAGGAACATGTGTGTGGTCTAATTAACAACTCAAGCATCAACTCTGACAACTCCCTACACGATGAAAGGTCAATATGGTGAAACGTGCATCACAACTCCAAACCCCTTTCTTTAACCCAAGGTTGCTCTGCTAAGTACTGACATAACAAAGGAATCAAGTACATTATGGATATCCTTGAATATGATAACCTTATTAGCTAGGAGGCTCTTAGCACTAAATATGATCTCCCTGCATCACATAAAAAGACATACAATATGATTAAGAATGCATGCGTTCCCTTTAACCTCCCCAAAACACCCAAGTAGATGCCCATAGATACCTCTCATTCCTATGGAAGGATGGCTCCACCCTCCCTAAAATCAAAGCCGAATCTATCTATACCCTACTAAACAGTGACTTCTCGGTGATTGAACACATCAACAAACTGTCACTAGTACAATCGGAGCTGATTTCCGATGGTCATTTGTTGGAGTTTCGATGAATTTTTGTCAGAGTGTTGACAAAATCCACTGTCAAAAACTAGGTGTCGGATTGGTCGACGATGCCATGCTCGTCAAAAATTTGACAATCCAATGGAATCTGCTGATGGTAAAAGAAGTCGTCAGTCGAAAGCTTGGTATTTGTCGTAGTTCCGATGATGATCATTTTTATAAAAAAAATAAATATAAAAGAGCCATCGAAGGAAGGAAGTTCTTTCAATTTGTTTTAAATCCTAAGGGGTTCAAGGTTTAGGTTTTAAGTCACTTCAATACCTGAGAAAACCCTTTTGGTTTCTAATTTGGCATTACTATATTCACTTAAGCGATGGGTCCATTTATCATAAAAGTGTTCTCCCCTTGTCATTTACCTAGGCAGTCCCTTTAAATATTTTATTCTTGTTCGCTTTTAATCTACCTTTTCTAATGTCCATCGGGCCTTATAACTATCATGTGATTTTCTGTTGATCTGACGGCCCGCATTGATTCGCGACCAAAAAGTGCTTGAAACTTAGTTTCCGCGAAGTAGCGAAAGGCAACGGTGGACCCGGCATATAGGTTTGGACCAAAGCTAAACACCGATCAAGTTTCATCTGATCGGACGGACAACATGGTTTCATGAGATCAAGCTGAACGTGTTTTAACCTTCGCGAAGTGGCGAAAGGGTTTGGCGGGTCCCAGAGATAAGCGGTCTTCTTTGGTTAAAGAATGATCAGGTTGGAAAAAGATCAGTGGCTTCTCATTGTTTCATGGCCGAGAGATGCATGAGCTATACCTTCAGTGAAATAGCGAAAAGGTGGAGGGTCCCGCTAAGAGTGGTAGTAAATGTAGTAGCCCCAGTTGGTGATGACATGGTGGTGTCAAGGCACTCAGTTGGCGGTATGCAGTGGGTCGGGGCAAGGTTGTCATAAAAAGAGTAAAAAATGAACAATTTCTTGGGATCTAATGGCTCGCGTGAATTCGCGAAGATAAGATGCTAGGAAGTTAATCATTGTGAAGTAGTGAAAAAGCCGATGGGCCCAAGGGATAGGCATGGCATGAAGTTAAATGCATATCAGGTCTGTTTTGATCTAACGGTTCTCATGGTTTCGTGGCTGCAAGCCAAATGAAGAATAATGTTCATGAAGTCGTGAAAGACAGGTGGAAATCACACAGAAGAGTGACATGGCATAACAGCTACTGCTTTTTGTAGAGCTTGGAAAAAGATCAATGGCTTCTCATTGTTTCTTGGCCGAGAGATGCATGAGCTATACCTTCAGCAAAATATCGAAAAGGTGGAGGGTCCCGCTAAGAGTGGTAGTAAATGTGGTAACCCTAGTTGGCGATGACATGGCGGTGACAAGGCACTCAATTGGCGGTATGCGGTGGGTCCGGCAAAGGTTGTCATAAAAAGAGTAAACAATGAGAAAGTTCTTGAGATCTAACGGCTTGTGTGAATTCATGAAGATAAGATGCTAGCAAGTTAGTCATTGCGAAGTAGAGAAAAGGCCGATGGGCCCAAGGGACAGGCATGGCATGAAGTTAAAAGCAGATCGGGTCTGTTTTGATCTAACAGTTCTCGCGGTTTCGTGGCTGCAAGCCAAATGAAGAATAATGTTCACGAAGTCGCGAAAGATAGGTGGAAATCACACGAAGGAGTGACGTGACACATGGTTTAAAAAAGTGGTTGAGGGCACACCTAGGTGTAACTGGCAGTTATGTGGGAATAGTAAAAGGGAACACGTGGCAGATTAAGGGTGGAATCAAAAGGAGTTTCTAGGGCTAATGGTCGACTGCCATGTGACGTTTATTAACCGGATAACAAGTGGGGTAAGTAATTCCTGGATAAAGGGCCCACTTAAAAGGCATTCATCTCAAGATTGATCCAACGCTTCTCGTTGTTTCGTGACCCGAAGATGCCCACAGCTTAACCTCAGCAAAATGGCAAAAACCATTAGCCGTCAAGATGAGGCACTGTTAGTTAAAAGGATTGATGTTCCTAGTTGGAGTTAAAGGCTAGGTGATTTGAGTTTGGTCTAACACTTGGCATGGCCTCGCGAAGGAAAAGTGCATGACTGTTAAACTCCACGAAGTGGCGAAAAAGAGGTAGGGCCCGACACTAAAGCAAAGAGATTAAACGGAGATAAAGGCAATGTAAGTTCTCAAGATCCAATGGCCAGCATTGTTTCGTGAAAGAAAAGAGCACGGGTTTTATGTTCTACGAAGTAATGAAAGAGAGAAATAGAGGAAAGACTTAGAGAAATTATGACCCATTGGAGCCAGTTTTGAATTTGATTTGGCGAATTTAATTCTGAAAAGAAAGCCGAAGCATGCAGAGTTAATTTCTAAAAACTTAAATGCCAACTTGCCCTTTTTAGTCCGCATCAACTTGATTGCTAAGTATTGTTTCATCGAAGTTTGTTGTAGAGTGAATTGTTGCAGAGCAAATTGTTGCAGAGAAAATTGTTGTAGAGCGAATTGTTGCAGAGCAATTTTCTTTAGGCGAATAATCAGGTTTCTTGTGCTTTTCTTGATAACTCTTGGTTTGTTCTCAAATACTGCTGTGTGAATTACTTCATTAGAGGTCTGTGCTAGCTTCTAGTGGTATAATTGTTTAACCAGAATGGCACCCAAAAGAGAATTTACAGGGAAAGTGAATTACCAGGACTAAAATATCTGTGATAATTTTTTAGAGCAATTAAACATGACCACCAATGCTGGGGCTAAGACCAAAGAGCTAGTACCTAAGAACCCTAATCTAAAAATTGGAGATGGCCTTTATGATAAGGGTAATTGGTTGAGGGACCCTGAAATAGGAATGTCAGGTTTAGGACTCTTCAAAGTCGGTTTTGGGCAAAGGAATTCCCCAGCTCCTTTGAATGGCATATGGGAGTAGGATGTAGGAAAGCTTGTGGTCCCAGGTGTTTTTATGGATGTAGATCTGTTAGCCCTGATTGCACAGAATTATGACTCTATGGCAAGATGCATCAGGAACATAAAGGGATCAGTCTTGATTGAGATAAATGAAGATGAATTCAGGAAAGTGTTTAAACTTAGTGAGTCCTCCAATTTGTTAGAACCTATTGAATTTGAGTTGTTAGCCCGGGTTTACAACACACAAAGCTATCATCTTAGAAGTGGCCCATTGAAAGAATTATTTGTAAAGATAGGGGGGTTAACAGTTGTAGGCCCCAGCACAATGGAACCATTCTCTCTCAATCTATTCATTCTAAGAGCTAAGGGTATGTATTGGGCATTATGCCAGATTTTTTGAGAGGATGCTAAAAAGAATATGCCAATCCATTATATGTTAATGATTGCACAAATTCTAAACCCCTCGCTAGCAATAACATTTGATTATGCCTCATACCTTGCTGATGCAATCCATAAAGGGCTAGTAGGAATCAAAAATAGTAAGGTGGATAGGCCATTTGGATGGTACTCCATGTTAATGCATATGTTTTTGTTCAAAGGGGCTGATTATTTTGGAAAGGAGATGGACCTGATTAAGGTCAAGGTTAAAGAGGAGATGTCAGTGCAATTGTGGAGTACTGTTATATCTTGGGATAGAGAAGATGCAAGTTATTTAAAGTTTGATAGATGCTTTGCATCTAAAATTAGGATTCTTCTATACAGAGAAAACCCTAGAATTCCTAAGGCTCTTTTGGAGTTTCTTAGACCAAAGGAGTTTGCAGTGGATATCAAGATTGTTCACAATTGGGGAGACATATATTTGTACCCTGTGTCTACTATTTTTAGAGTGTTTGGATTTAGAGGCACCCCCTTTTTACTACCCTATTAGGTCCCATTGAAGATGGGGATTGCAGAAGTCCTGAGACAAATTGGGGGAGTACAAGAAGCAGAGCTAACCAATAGAGGTAAAGGGACTATTTTCCCAACTATTACCATGGCTCACCATTTTGTGATCACTAAGGGTGGATGGAGATTTTTTGAAGAATTCTTTAAGCCATATAGGCTATCTACTGCAGTGTCAAGATGTGCAGACCCCGAGGATTTTTTCAATGGCATATTCAGAAAAAGAGCAGTGTGCAGAGGTAGGCCACATCAATTTCAGTTCCCAGAAGATTTGATTAGAAATGGATTCAGCTTAGATGAGAAAGAACTAAAGAAGGAGAAGTGGGTGGAATATAAGAAAGCCCTTGATTTTATCCATCAATTTGACACTCGCTATGACCCCCTTTCTAGCTTTAATCCATTTGAGGAGAAAATAAAATTCTTGATTCTTTATTTTGAAGATGTCATGCAGACCTTAAAAGAAAAGAGGGAGGCCATAATGCAAAATGAGCCTAATAAGGCTAAGATAGTATTGGCTAAGCCTGCCTTTGCTAGAGATATCCCATGTGGTGACTATGTTATGCACAAAAGGTCAAAGTATATTGTGATAATGCTAGTGACAGGTGAGCCTTCCACTTCAAAAGGGAAGAGGAAAATTGAAGATGTCATTGACATCCAGGATTCCCCTAAGAAGTAGAGAGTGGGAAAGGAAATTGAAACTCATGAGCCTCAATATTCTCCATCTCAATCTCCTATCCACATTGGAGATGAACAAGCTATGGCTGAACAATTATTGTAGTAAAGGAGTCTCAGTGAGATTGCCTATACCTATGAGGAGACCAAAGAGGGGATGCCCAAAAGGCCACCTAATGCTGAAAAGGATTTGATTGATGGTGAGTTAAAGGGCCAAGAAATGGACCTTATTGTTAAGCAAGCTAGTGAAGAATTCCTAGCTGATAGTAATTTTGTCACATCAGGAGCTTTTATACAGTTTCTATGGAAGCAAAATATTGATCAACTCAAGACTAGATGTGAATAGAGGAAAAGTGAACTGCCTCTTAAAAATACAACTTAGGTAGAAGAAGAGGTTAAGCAAGAAATGATGGAGGAGTTCAAAGTAATCACCCCTGAGAAAGGAAGAGAAATGGTAGCAAAGGCTGGTGTGTTGATTCTCCCTGAATGGGATATAGTTGATGCCTTGGTGCTTGATGCAGTGAGGAAAGAAACAAAGCCTATGGAAGAAGTGACATTCAGCAAAGATAATGCTGCTCTTGTCATGTGGTCTTTAAAGAAGGATGAAAACAAAAGAAGGAAGGATGCATCAGATTCTAGCCTCTTAGGAGGCATGATAGTTAAAAGAGTCCAAGACATAGGGGTAGTGGAAGCTGCAAGCACAGTCCTAGAGACTGCAAAATTTAGTGTTGTGGTGGTAGAGAAAGAGGCACAAGAAAAGGCTAATCTCCAATTGAAGTTGGAGACTATTTTAAAAGCTTACAATGATGCTAAAGAAGGAATAAGCAACAGAGACAACATAATTGCTAGACTCCAGAGTCAACTGGCAGGTCAATATCATCCTAGTAATTCTTCTACACTCATGATAGCCTACTCTCCAGGCAGACCCCCTCCTACTAGTCCCATCATTGAATATCCCCCTTCTCCTATGCCTTCTAGTTCCCAATTACCTGAAAATGTCCAACATGAGTTGGAAAAATTGAAACAAGCTCAAACTTTGTATGCAAACAAATATGAGGAGAAGGTGAAAGCCACCATCTTGAAGTTTGCTGACTCAGTCAAAACCTCCAATGTATACATAAATATGAAGAGGATTTTTGAGATTTTGATCAAATTGAGAGAAGAAGCCACTTTGGAACCAATCCTGAATAAGTGGGTGCCTAGAGGTAAAGAGTTAGAGCTCATGTGTTCTTCTCATGCAGATGTAGAAGAGAATGACAATCTAAGGTCACTACATGATTGGAATCCTGAATGACATTTATCATTGCATGATTGGAATCCCGAATGTCACTACATATTTTGACAATTTTTTCTTTGTCATGCCTTCCATCCAATATTTTCCATAATGTCTCTGATATATTCTTTCCAATATGTATACTATCAAACAAATGAACAATTTGTAACTGCTCATAGTAGGGCAACCTACTAAATTGTCGGGGATAACTTTTTATTCCCTTAAGAAGGTGGTCATTTATGCCTTCATGACCTTCATGATCATCAATCACATCATCAGTAAACAAAAAAAAATAGAAAAGATGTTTTATGACAAACCAATAGATGGAATGGCATTACCTTGATGATTAATTCTATTATATTCCAACTTCCATAGGTGAGGTGTCACTCTTCGTGGCTTTGATGTATTCTCTTCTTTCCCATAGAAAAGATTTTTTTTAGTAGTTCAATACTTATGATTTTTGTGGAGAAAGTGCCTATACTCATCAAACACCTATTTTCCTAAACTTTTTGAATGATGAGATTTCATCTTTTGACCACAAACAGGAAATGCAAATTTTCCCTTTGTTTGAAGACCTACAAGATAATGTATAATTGGATTAAATATGATAATTTTTTGAATTATAATGTTCATGCACAACTGAAACACTATAACATACCACAAAAATGTGTTAGCCCCGGGGCATCGTGTATTGTCCATAGAAGCATTGCATGGAATTGAAATTGTCTTTGTACTATTGGTCTAGAGACATCATACATAGTGACACCATTCCATAACTCCAGCAACTCGTTGATAAGAGGCTCGATATATACATTCATATCTTTAACTTGGTACTTACCTAATCGAATGAACAAAAACATTACATAATTATTATGACCATTTTACTGCAATATTTATAATTAAATTCAGACAACTATATTTAAATGATAAAATACATGGAACAATCACTGCCAACATTATGTGCGCCCTCTTTATTGACATTCATGGAGGAATTTTATTGTTGATAATAAAAATAGGCCACACTGAGTAAATAGATCTCATCTCTCCAAATGGATTCACACCGTCTGCTGCCAATGAAAGCCTGAGATTACAAGGTTCTTCTTTAAAGTGTGGCCACTTTTCCTCTATGTCCATAAATGTTGAACCATCCGCAGGCATTCAAATAATGTCATCTCGACTTATATTGCGTGCATGGTAATCCATAAATTGTGCCAAGCTAGTGCACTTGAATAATCGTTGCATACGTGGAATAATGGGAATATAGCAAAGAACCTTGTGAGGAACCCTTTTTGTTATTTGATCTGTTCGATATCTGCTGATATGACATTTAGGGCATTCAGTTCAAAATTCATGTTGTTTGTGATATATAATATGATCATTGAGACAAGCATCTAATGCTTGATACTCCATTCCAATATCTTTCATAACGACAGATAATTCTCAATATGAGCGAGGTAGAATATTTGATGGTGGTAACAAAAACTCACCTATCAATCTACAACAACAAAATATAATTTGTTATAATAAAGAATATTAATGGTACAACATGATTCACAATTTATTATGACATATATGACATGCCTTAACATACGTGACATTGTTATGTTGGATAAACCATTCATAACCTTCAAGTTCACCAACAACAATACAACAGAGAGAAGAGTTGCCTGCGAGCCTTCATAAAGGGCCTTAGATGCCTCCTCAAGTAGAGGGACATCATGAAAAACATCAAGGTCATCTTCATCATCATGATCAGCTGCGCGAGTACTAAATGAGTCATGGATCAATGTATTTGTACCATCAACTTCAATTATGTTTTCTGGCTCATGATCATCATCTTCCATGGGATCATTATCTTCAACTTCGATATTCACACCTCCATGTTTGTCCACTTTGAAAACCATATTCTCAGGGTTGTGTTGATCCATACCATGCGCTCCGAGGTGCTTGACCTATATAAAACTGATATACATAAATAAACTGTGATGATGATCTCATCATCACGTGATTTATTATGTATATAAATTATCAAAACGATATAATGAAAAACTTACCAATGAATGATAATCATGCCCACCTTCAATGTGACTATGTTGCCTACAATGTTTCTTCGTTGTTTTGATTAGAAGTCTTCTAGCCTTTAACCCCTTACAAATTTTGCACAGACAATAACATTTTCCATCACCTTTTCTTTTCAAGCTAGACCACAATCTAGCAATTGTCTCCTTATTTTGTTGTTTGTTGATATTGTTTGACATGGTCTTTCTTCATAGGCAAGAAAATAGAAATTATTGTCTGACATGGTCTTTCCCTCAGAAGCTAGCAGATCCTGCTTCCATACTTTAATTCTATTTTCTCAAAGGACAATCCTAAAAATCCATGCATTGCAAACAACATTTTACACCTTTGTTGGTTGTGGTGGCATCACAGAGAGTTTACATCAATAAATGAAGAACATGCCAATGCTTTTAATGCAGTAGTAGAAGTCTATCTCTTATTCAATATCTCTAGTGAAACCCCCATGATCTTTTGTTGGAGTAGAATTTGTTATATTCTAGAAAGGGTCTTGTCCTTTTTTGATGGGATATTCATCTACCTCAATAAATAACTATTCTTTTCTCCAACAAGAAGTGGAACTAAATGAAGATCTAGCACCATGAAATTAATCCTCAAAAGGATTACTATAGTTAGTTTTGGTAGATAATGATCTAGGTAAAATACTAACATGGCTTTACGAAACATTATGTACTAGCTTAGCATACTCTAACAACTTTGGTGCGACATGCTACATCCAATTAAGTCTCCATTGGTATCTCTATTGTGTTTATGGATTGGGATTCAATGTACTCTTTTTATATATAGATTTTACTTTCAACTAAGGAGGTTTGTATGTACTTGTCTTTTGATTGTATCCCTATTTCAAGAATTTGTTCTATCAACAAATCATTTGTTGTAAGTTGTACAATTGGAAGCTTGAACATGCCTTCCATGCTAGCCTTGTTGATACGTCCAACACCATCTTGTGCAACAAATCTTTAGAACTCCATTTTTCTGAATTGAAGAGTGAGTAGAAGGGACAATCTAGGAGACTTACAGAGGTTTTCAAGAGAGATAAATAGACCTAAATATTATGGCTTAATAATGATCAATAGGTAAACAGATAAGAAACTCTCAATATCAAAATGACTTTCTCAATTGTCTTTACTAGAAATGGATAGATCTGCTAATAATGGCTTTATAACTATATGTCAACTTTATAGTCAATTCAAGAAGAGCTATAACTAATATGCGATATCTAGATTTATGATCTCTATAATATAACAATCCCATAATTATGTTTCCATGCATCTATACCACAACACAAACATCATGCTAGTGCTCAGCCATAGCAATAAATATCCTAATTATAGAATGTGAAATATGCACATAACTATGAATAAAGATTAAGAAAAACAAAGAAAGATGCTTATTGCAAACATAAATGACTAATGGACAAGAATTGAATTCATTGTAGATAGTTTTGAATATCAAATTCACTTATTTGTGTGCATTTAGTAACTCATGTACTTGTGGCCAACCATTTATCTCTTTCATAAATTAAACACTTATTAATAACATTAAATGGCTGAGTACTTATGTTTTAGTTGAAATTGAAAATAAAATATTTTATTTCATGACAACTCACACTATTCCCTATCATATTTTAGACTCTCGGTTTTGTTAGTAGTGGTTTGATGTCTTTGGAGCTGATCATTGCATTTCTTTAGTTATGTTTGCCAGCCTACTCCCAGCCTGTGCCAAAATCGGAGCTTTGGAACAAGGTATGGACATCCATCAAAGCACAAAAGATAGAGGAATTTTGTCAGATGTAGTTGCAACTGCACAAAATGGATTTGTTGAGAAGGCTTTAGAAACTTTCAAGCAAATGCAATCGGCGGGTGTAAAGCCAAATTCCACGACCATTGCTACTATCCTCCTTGCCTGTGCCAAAATGAGAGATTTGGAATAGGGTATGGACATTCATTGAAGCATAAAGGATAGAGAAATTTGTTAGATGTTGTAGTTGTAACTGCTTTGGTAGACATGTATGCAAAATGTGGAAGCATAGACAAGGCACGTGATCTATTTGATAGAATGCCTGAGAGAAATGTTGTCTCATGGACTACAACGATTGTTGGATATGCACAAAATGGATTTTTTGAAAAGGCTTTGGACACTTTCAAGCAAATGAAATTGGAAGGCATAAAGCCAAATTCCACAACCTTTGCTAGTATCCTCCCTGCCTGTGCAAAAATTGGAGCTTTGGAACAGGGTATGGACATCCATCAAAGCATAATGGATAGAGGAATTTTGTTAGGTGTTGTACTTGCAAATGCCCTGCTTGACATGAATGCAAAATGTGGAAACATGGACAAGGCTCATGAATTGTTTGATATGATGCCACAAAGAGATGTGATCTCATGTGAACAATCAACACACGCGTATACAGGAGGAAGGGATTGCTGATACAAAATTGAATGCTCACTCCTCAATCACAGTTCTATGGTTTTATGAGATTAAACTAGGACAATTAACCAGCACATGTATATTTTTTGCAACATGAAATTAAAAACTTGGGCAATTTGAATCTACCTCCTACGTGGGATTTCCTTCGACGTGGGTTTGATGTTCTTGGGGGTTGAAGTCGCCACGGACTCCTACACAGGATTGCAATTCACAAATGAATTCCCCGCATCTTTTTTTATTTTGTAATGGTCGTTGTCATCGGAATTACGATGAACTCGAGCACTTTTTTGAAAAAAAGAAAATTCTCATTGCTAATGCCTTCTTCATCGAAACTAAATGGGTAATTTCCCTCGGAATTACGACGAATGCGGGCATTTTTTCAAAAAAAAATCAAATTTGGCCACAATATACCTTCTCCGTCGGAAACCTCAGTCGGAAATCTAGTCCAAATGTATTAGTGTGTGGTATGTTAACCATACCCTCGACACTTGGTAGAAAACCTTTGAGAAGCTCTGGTGATCCCCCATTCCCCCTAAAATTCAATGCTTCAGATGGCAACTCATTTTAGACAGATTACCCGTTAGGAATAAATCTGATGAGTATGATTAGTGCTTTGTCTGTAGAAAACCTGAGACCACGCGTCACATATTCTTTGATTGCCCCTTTGTTAGAGAAATTTGGCTTCTGTTTGGAATATCTATTGCAGAATCTGTTTTTCCTCTTGATATTGTTTCTTGTTTTATTCATGGATTGCAGAAGGATACTAATCTTGTTTGGCAAATCTTATCTTCTTACATTCTCTAATTTATTTGGAAACTTAGAAATCAGGAGAAGTTCCAAGGCATTACAAGGGAATGTATTGAGTTTTTCAAAAAACTCACAGACTACAAAATTGTTGTGCAGGTCTGTTTTGTGATGAACCTCGAAAGAAACAAGCTACTGCGATTCCTAAAAGATGGCAGAACAACCATGTTTGTTCATGAGATGCAAAACGGGTATGAATGGGCTAGAATTGCAAAGAACCAGACCTCTTTTGACAAAGCAGTGAAGAAGCTGATAAAGGATCTACAGGACAGCAGGCCTCTCCCCTTCAATAGGATTGAGATGTGCTCCCAGATCCTAGCAAGAAAGAAGGTGGTCTGGATGGAAGGAGAACAAGGCTGGACTACGTGGCTGGAGGATCAGGATGAGATCCTCCAATACTGAACTATTTTCCTATGTCCCCTCTTTTTGGCTAGAGCGATAATTGTATATAATCCTTTCTCTAGTTCTTCAGTTTGGCAGTGGTGGCCCTGCCCCCCACTCACTAGTTTTGTATAAACTCTATATCTAAGTTTTTTTGGACTCTCGATATTTAATACAAAAAAAAATTGATTCGGCTCTCTCTTAATCTATAAAATCAAGTGCCATTATTAGAATAGATAGAAGGAATGTCATATCCAACCATAAAATTAAGAATCTATACCTTATATAATTTGGAGAGGACAATCTTGTACAAGATGTTGGATTGCAATACTTAAAAAAAAATAGATTTTTATTATTTGAACAAATATTTATTTATAATTTAAAACATTTAAATATTTTGAAACAATAAAAAATAATATTAAATAAAATTTATTATTAATTGTTGAAAGTTAAACTAATATAAATATCAATGATTATCAATAATTGATTTTCAATTCATTTTTTATAAAAATAAAAAAAATTATATAAAATAAATATTATTTAATAAAAAAATTAATTTGTTTACAAAATATGCTAATGACAACTAAACTAATTAAAGATATTGAATGTAATAACTAAAATACTAATAATAAATAGCTCTTCAAAATTATTATTTTTTACATAAAGAAAAACAAATAAATCATTAATTTATGATCTTCTTTGTAATTTGGAATTTAATCTAGATGTCCATGGCGAATAAAAGTGTAAGAACCTCTCGACTCTCATGTAAATGTTAGCCACGCGAATCAGCAGAAAATGTTAAATTTGTCTACATAAAATTATAATTAATATTTAAAAAAAAACAAATTAATAATAAACATATTGTTACCTACCGTAAAGTAATTAAAACAAATAAAAACATCAAACATGCTCTATCAAATAAATTCACAAATTTATAAGCGGACCTGAGTCATTTGGCCTTCCTCTGCAAAGCAAGCCAACAATGAAGATGGAGATTGTGATGATGCTTCCTCTGCTACTCTTCTTCTCTCTCTCTCTGCGCTGCCTCCGAATATCATGGCACGCCCTTCTAATTATTCTGATCAACAAGCTCTCATTGCTTTCAAGGGGTCTCTGCTTCTCGATCCATTTAATTCCCTCCTTCATTGGTCTCGCAATCACACATTCTGCAATTGGACTGGTGTTACCTGTTCTTCTGCTCGGCAGCGTCTTGTTTCCTTGAATCTCACAAGCATGGGATTAATTGGCCCAATCTCCCCCTTTCTCGGAAATCTTTCCTTCCTTAGAGTACTTGCTCTCCCTAATAATAGTTTGGAGGGCCATATTCCATATCAGCTTGGAAGGCTATTCCGCTTGAGAGTGCTTCGGTTGTCTAAAAACAATTTGGAAGGTCACATTCCCTCCTCTCTAGGAGCCTGTCGTTCTTTGCAATCTCTCATACTGTCGTTTAACAATTTGAGTGGAAACATTCCCTCTGAACTTGGTCTTCTTTCAAATTTAGAAATCATGTACTTAGGATTAAACAACTTGACAGGCATTATCCCGCCTTTCTTAGGAAACCTGTCCTTTTTAATTAGGCTTGAGTTGAGCAAAAATAGACTCCAAGGTAGTATTCCTGCTGAGTTGGGTATGCTTAGTCAGCTCATCAGGCTTTCAATTGACAGCAACAGCTTAACAGGACCGATCCCCGTGGCCGTTTCAAATTGCACTCGTCTCCAAGTGTTGTGGTTATATCAGAACAACTTAAACGGCCCAATTCCATGGGAGTTTGGAAGGCTGTCAGAGTTGCAATATGTGTATTTGTGGGGAAACCAACTCACTGGAGAAATACCCATCTCACTGGGCAATTGGACTCACCTGCAATGGTTGGATTTGAGTGGCAACCAATTGAGCAGTACAGTGCCCCTGGAATTCAGGCAAATGCAGCAGCTGAAAGGGTTAAATTTGTGGCAAAATCATTTAGTGAGTGGAAGCAGTGGTTTGTCTATTCTAACATTCTTAACTAATTGCTCCAGCTTGGCATTTCTTGATTTGGGATCTAATTATCTCACTGGCATCTTGCCCATTTCAATTGGTCGGCTTTCAAATTCACTTTCATTTTTAGGTCTGAACTCAAATGAAATTGGGGGAAATATACCAGATGAGATTGGTAATCTAACAAACTTGACAACAGTATACCTAAATGCAAACCGATTCGAAGGGACCATTTCATCTGCACTCAGTAAACTTCCGAATTTGGAGAGACTATCTTTGGACACAAATAATTTACACGGAAGAATTCCAAAAGGTTTTGGCCAATCAAAAAGATTTGGATTGTTGTCACTCAGCGAGAACATGCTTTCAGGACAAATTCCAGAAAGTCTTGGCAAGCTTCCACAATTAAGAAGGCTTTATCTTGATCACAATCAGCTATCAGGGAAAATACCTGCCAGTTTAGGGAGATGCAAGACGTTGGAAATGGTGGACTTGGCGCACAACAAGCTAACAGGAAATATACCTCCTGAAGTTGCAGGTCTTCAGAATCTCCAGTTCTATTTCAACGTTTCCGGAAATTTATTGCAAGGTTCTATTTTGGAAATGAGCAAAATGATTATAGTTTTAGAGGCGCTAACTCATTGTGTATCTGTGTTGTCAAGAAACAGAGGTGCTAACTCGTCATGTATCTATATTGTCTAGTAACAAAGGCTCTAACCTGTCGTGTTCTATGATGTCTAGTAAAAAAGGCACTAACCCATCGAGTATATGTGTTGTATAATAGCAAAGGCGCCAACCTGTCGTGTATATGTGATATCAGGTAATAGAGGTGCTAACCCATCATGTCTCTGCATTGTCTAGTAACAGGGGTGCTAACTCATCATGTATCTGCATCAAGTCTAGTAATAGAGGCACTAACCCATCGTGTATCTTCATTGTTTGGTAATAGAGGTGCTAACCCGTCGAGTATTTGCATTGTTTGGCAATAGAGGCACTAACACATCATGTATTTGTCTTATCTGATAACAATGGTGCTAACTCGTCATGTATTTGCGCTATCTAATAAAAGAGGCACTAACCCTTCGAGTATTTACATTGTCTGGAAATAGAGGCACTAATCCGTCATATACCTATTTTATCTGGTAACAGAGGCACTCACTCATCATGTATCTGCGTTATCTGGTTACAAATGCACCAACATGTCATGTTTATGCAGTGTTTAATTTAACAAATGTGTCAGCCTTTCTTGAGTATTTAGATATTCATACGATTCTAGCAAGAAGATGTTGCCTTGCTAAAAATGTATTATTTCATGGCTAAACAAAAGGAATCATGTCTTGCTCATGATTTCAATTTTTCTTGAGGCTTTTAGTTTTCTTGCAATTTGATATTATGGTATTTGATTATTGATTCATTGTGGCTGGTTTTAGGTGACTATTGCTTTATGGTTTTATTTGAGCCTCCTTGTTACTAATTGTATTGGGCTCATTTGGATATATTTTCCATTGTGGATATTGGATGTTATATGTTTTCATGTTGCCTATGAGGCACTGTTATTGGCAATATTATGCATTTATTGATTGGAAACCTTGGTTATTTTATGTTATGATACATTTAAGAGCCCTTGTTCGTGTATTTGAGTTTTTTGTTACCCTAAGGTCTAGGTGCATGATTAGGGAGAGTGGGTTTCCATAAGTCTATCAAGGTCATGAGGAATGGACTGCTATGATTCCTTGTGTGAGGAGTCAGAGTCTAGACCATTGGCATAGCTCATTGGGAGTTTATTGTTTAATTAAGTGATAACATAATAAACTAATCCTAGGTGGGATGGGTAGTAATGATTCATCTTAATAAGATAATAAATGGATTGGTGATGCCTCATCTCATGGCTTGGAGTGCTAGTGTAGACCGAAGTGAGGTATGGGAAGATCTGGTTACTAGATAAACCAAACTCCCTTGTTTTCCTCAAAGGTTTAGATGGTTTCGCATGTGTATCACAGATTTCAAGACAAGGAGTTGTGGCACATCATTTCTCAAGTTCCCCTTCGTTGTATCACAGTCCTAACATATGATGACACTCTTCCCTACATGTCGATCCTAGTTCCTTATAGCTTGTTGTTGTCATGCCTCTAGATGTTTTGTGCTTTTGAGTTAGCTTCATGTGGTGATTTGGAGTATTTTTCTTGTGGTTTCTTTTCATTTGTGGAAGTCTTGGTTGCGTCCTCTGGTTGTTATGTGTCAGCCTAGGTCTAGAGTGCGTGTGGGATCTTGTGTCATTATTCGTAGTGTGAGGGGTGGTTCCTTATGGTTACACATGGTCAAGTGGTTTGATATCTTCTTCCATTGGGATGTCCTTCTCTTCATTGGATCTTCATTGGATGAATATGTATTCTTTATCTCTTTAGTTATAGATGGATTTTTGGAGCAAATTGGTGTATTATGTTTCATGTGGCATTTACATTTTCAGGATTCATGAGATAGAAGTATTTGTATTTGGAGAAACAATGTATGATGATGTTGTATATGGTGAAAATGGATGACAACAATAACAATATTGAAAGGCTAAATGAATTCAACCACAAAACCCTAGCCTAACAACAACAAAGATCCACCATAACATATGAAGATTACCTAAGACAATGCAAATCAAATGAAATCACAAAGATTATACCATCACATGTCCAATAGGGTTTGGATCTCCATTCTTCCTATCTCCATTGATCTTGCTTGATATATTTGCTCTCAGATTTTATATGCACAAGAGCTCAACAAAGAACAGAATGTAGTTGCAAGTAGGATCGTAGTGTAGTCAAGTGTATAAAATTCCTTCATTAGCATGAATGATTAGGATGCTTGATAAGGGTTTGATAATGAAGGAAGCATCTCCTTATATACAAGACACTATATGAAATGGAGGGATAAGATTGAGAGGTGTAAAAGGAGGTCGGCTATGATTAGAGGGTAGGTAAAAGAAATAATAAAATAATGAAAGGGGTAGGTAGTGTATGAATTAAGAGATGAATGACATGTGTCATGAGTAGAAAAGACTAATGAATTAATTAAATAAATAAATATTTATTTAATTAATAGAGGAAGTGGGATAATTAAATAAATAAAATATTTATTTAATTTAGGAAAAGGATAATTTAAATAAATAAATGTATTTATTTAAATGAGAAATAAGGCTAGAAGAGGATAAATGAATTAATTAAATAAATAAAGATTTATTTAATTAATAGAAGAATTAAGCTTAGATAATTAAATAAATAAAATATTTATTTAATTAGACATGACAATTTTGGGTGCCTACAGATGTAAAAGGGTATTATATCCATATGTAAAGGAAATAATGTATTAGGTTGTAATCATGATTCTTGTAATAGAATATGTTGTCATATTCCTTGTTGAATCTATGTTGTATCCTTGATAGTGTTCATTAGAGGTTATAAGGAAACGAGATTTATGATGTCTTGAATTAGTCTTGGATAGCAAAGATAATGAAGTTATTTCCATATTGTTCTTATCTTTTGGATATGGTTATGCATTGGTACTAAGTTGATAGGAATGAGTAATCTTCTTAAAGGAAATGGTTTAGTTTAGGAGATGTTACAGAAATGAAGGAATGACAATGTATAAGAGAATTGGAAGATAGGAACATTTGAATTGGTGTTTCAAAATGAATCTAAGGGAATTAATGGCAAATAGAATATATTAAAATGTGTTCATGGTAGTTAGATAAATGGATGTTCTCTTATGCTGATGTAGGTAGTAATTGATGGAAGGAAATAATAGTAGTAATAGCTTGAGGTGGTTGGCATGGTGTTTTTATGGTTTAATGTTAGACTAAGTAATGGTGTTAAGATACCCTAGGGAAAAGATGAGTTATGTGATGATGATTATTTTTCTTGCGTACTTATGTTTATGTTGGATTCAATTATGTGCATAATTAGTTGATGTATGTCTCATTTGAGATCATGCCATGTGATGATAAAATTAGATAAATATGTTAATGGAGTTATATGTGTTACATTAGTTGAGTTTTTTTTTTTTTAATATCACTATTTGCATGTTAGATGATTATATTTCTCTAGGGTATTTTGTCAAGCATTACATCTAGTATCAGAGATCATGTTGCAAATACCGGGATCTCTGGGTAAGGTAGTTTCTCTTAGTCTTGTGTAGTGTTTTACAATGTCCTCTTGACTTGAATCGTTCTTTGAGATTTTTGTTTGGAAAAGGTGACTAGAACCTTGGAGATTTTAGATGTCTATGCAAGTTGTTCTCTCCCTAATCCTTTCTAGAAATTAAAATTTTGTGCAACATATGTATTCAGTCTATATGCATGTCTCCTGGATGCAAGTAGTGTTTATATGATTTTATGTTGTCTTGCTTTTCTTTGTAATTTGTTGTGCTTACCTGAATGTTAAAGGTTGTTTTCATTATATAAATGATTATGTTATAGAGTGAAAGAAAATTGGGTTTATCCTCTTAAACTGATGTTATGTTTATAGGATTATCTTGTTACGTTGTAATAATACATTAATTTATTTATGAATAGAAGTTAAAGTGTTTGTATAATGTATATAAGAATGATTTAGTGTATATTACGATGCGTAATTGAAGAACTTGTATGAGATACATTTGTATATAAGTAAATAGTAGCGTAATGATGTCATTATCTTTCCTTTATATTATTATAAAAATGTAAGGAAGTTAACTAGCAATGTATGAGTACCAAATAGAATTATTGGGTATTTGAATATGTGTGTAATCCTACATGTAGGAAAAGATACTTTGAATAAATCATAACATTCAATAAGGACTTGAGATTTCTAGCGTCAATTGTAATGTTAGGAGACCTCATGGAAGGTAATTGGATTTGCATATTTTGGAGGATAATGTAAGTAGTTGCATTGTGCAAAAAATATGTCATGCCTAGAAAATTCAAATTGTTCATGTATAATTTGTGTGTGCATCTATTGATTGTTTGGAAATACTCTTTCTTCCTCTTCCCTCTATTTGGGTACAAGATTCAAAGTGCTTAAGGAGTTGTGTGGTTTTGATGAAATGTTATGCTTGATTAAATGGATAGATTAAAAAAAGATGTTATCTCCTTACCTTATTGAATTTTAAGAAATTGTTTGCTTAATGAATTCTAGTAAGATGGATTGATAATGAATTCTAGTAAGTTGGATTGATAATGAATTGTGTGAATTTTTATTGTGTTTCTAAATGATCGGGCTTCTTGAATCATTGGGAATATTTAGTTTATGAATTATTATAGTTAAGGGATGATAGGAGATGAGTTAGAATAAGAGTAATGTATGTATGTACTTGAAATTGTGTGATATTAGATGAAAAAGGAAATTAAGTTGCTGCAAGTAGGGTTGTGATATCCATTTTCATGCTTAATATAGACGGTTAACAATATATTAGGAAAATGCTATAGGTAAGAGGTGTGGATGTGATTGGAATCTAATATCAATTTTTGTTCACGATAAAGTAATGAGAGTTATTTCTTATAAGTAATTTGCTTGTGTCAATATATGATGGACCAAAATTTTTAATGACATCATGAAGGACAATCTAGTCATCTGTATGCTATTTATTGTGCATTAAGAGAAATGGTGTATGTTATAGTATATCATCAAGTGATTAATTGAAGTTCGAACATCTATTTCTTTTATAACTTGGTAAATGTGATCATTTTATATATAGGATATCTTGAACACTAGTCATGATATAAGTGTAATCCTTGTGCATGTATGGGACACATTATCTTTTCCTAGTATATGTCCTCTTTCATTAAGAATAATTGCATAGACTTTCATAAGAGATTGCATTGCATTAAAAGTAATAAAGGAATATGGATGTGAAAATAAATTTATGGTTTTCAATTTTTTGCACACTCTCTAACACATTCAGGGCATTATACCCTTGGTGTTGTGTAGTGGTTACTCCCTTTGGTATGACTAATATTGGTCACCTCATGGTGTAGATTTGGATAAGTTGAATATATTGCCTTGATTTATTTGGTGATTTGTATGAGTATCATTGGAGTTAATTTTATTTTTGGATTTCTAAATTCTTCCTTCATCTATTTTGTTCTTTACGGTGGCACTTGTCACACTTTATTTCTTGCTGATTTCGCTAGTAATTTTTCATGATTCAACATTAAATTTGATGATCTTTTCTTTTTGGACTTTCTCTTTTTTTTGTTGTCTATAGTGCTCATTTTAAATGTTGATTATTGTGGCCCTCCTTTGTGTTAAGTGTAGTTTCTATCATGTTCATTTCGAACATCTGATAGTGCATGCAAGGGAGGACACCGCGGAGAAGTGTACTAGACTTAGTGAACAATTAGATAATGTTGATAATAGTTGAGTAAATGAAATATGTTAATAAGATGAAATGTATTGGTAAGCTTCTAGATTTTATGAAATGTTAGATAGAAGTGCATTTGGAATTGGGAATTCTATAATATGTGAAATAGTTAAATGAAAATGAACTGTTGATTTCCTGTCTTCAATGAGTGCTTATGTATATATCATGTATAATTAATGGTTAATGGTTTCTTTGAATGATTTTATTGGATGAAGGATGGATCGAATGCTTATATCAAAGTAGTGCAAAGAAAGCGTGGTGAAGATTAGGATTTTTGAATGTCGTAAATATCATTTCCTCTTGAGTTTATGGGATATAGATTTCTGAAAATTGTGGGATGTTTCGATTTTCTTTTCTCTTAAAGGAATCTTACTCAAAGAATTTCCCCACATATAGGTGTAAGACATGACTTCTTCAATAATATAAGGGTGTGCCTATGTGTGAAATATTATGTAAAATGTATATTTGTCTTCTTAATTGTGTGCAACTAGATGTTAAAGGGGTGTTGCCATGCTTGAATGGTGTGAGTTATTGTGATTTTTGTTTATAGATGCTAACTTGATGATAGGATTTATAATTTCATCTCGCAAAATATTGCTAGATGATGATTTCTTGAAAATATTTTAATGATTTAGAATGCTCATTCTAACTAGTAAGGGTGATGTGTCATGTTCAACCACCTGCACAATGCATTAATTTGAATATTTGAAGCATAACAAGGGAACTTTTGTTGTTATTATTTTACCTCGAGATTATGAAAAATGTTTGTTAATGATTGATGAATCCTTTATTGAGAAGATTAGGTATATTATTTATAATTGTTCTATAGGATAGATATAATTTGTTTGTCTTTAAAAAAAGTTTTAGACTCGTGTACGTGTCTTCACCCTAAGCTTTGCGACTTCAAGGAGTAACTCGAGTTTTGGGGGGGGAGGATGTAGTGCCCCTCCCTGATTCATCTTTCATAAGAAGATGTTATAAGTATTTTCAGATTTGTTTGTGTTCTTGATGTTTCTTGTTTCATTATTTATATCGATACTCCTTTGACATTAGTATGCTTACTATAAAGATGTTGATTCTATACTCGAGTTCGATTATTGAAATTAGGACTATCCAAAGCCTTGTGATTATTGCACCATTTAGGACATGTGGTTAATGTTTATCTCTTATGATGAATTATTTTAGACATTTCATATTTGCGTTTGATATATTATGATTTATGTGGATGACATTATATCTTGGACTATTATATTGATTAAACCCATATTTAGTGATCTATATGCACTCATTACTCATGGATGGGTTATATTGTTTGATGACATGATAAAATATTTTTAATACTAACCCCTCTTCATGATTATATTGGATGAGATGATGGTATGGTTATTGTGATTGTGTTACTACTGTATTCATGATAGAGACGATTTTATATCACTCATTATGAGCATGATATGATGTTGTGATTCTCTTCACATGTCTAAGTATTTATGATATATGCTATTGTGTTGTCTTGCAGTTATTGGTGGATGCAGAATTGCAGATACTAAACATCAACTCCACCTAGTCTCATAGGTCTGAGTGTGTCTTTATCCGAATGGAAAGTTGTTCAGAGGTGACATGAGTTCTTTCTACACACTCTAGGCTTAACTTGATACCCTTTTCAATTAGTGTATAGGTGTTTGATGTCATGTTAGTGTCATGTTGTATGTTGTTCAACCTTTTGTTAGGTTACCTTGTGAGTTGTGATTATTTAATTTATTATTAAATTAAATTAATGGATGGAATTGATATTTAATGTTAATGTGTGATTATTATTATTGGGAGATTGTTATTCAGTAATATTTATTTGAATATATATTATTTAAGACTTTGATTTATTGGATTGGACATATTGCTGCTAATTGCCCTAATGGAGACAATGAGCAAAAATGTGAGAATTATAAGAAGTACAAAGGCAAAGGTAAAAGAGATTGTCTCATTGCAGTGGACGGAGGAATCACAAATGAAGAGTATGAAGAAGATGCAAATGAGGACATTGTCTTTGTTTCTATTAAGGAAGAGATATCATATCAAAAGGCATTAGTCTCCCACATGGATAGTTATGATGATTGGATTAAATACAGTGGTTGTTCACACCACATGACTAGTGACTAGAGTAAGTTTCTTACTTTGGAGGAATTTGATGGAGGTGTTGTGTGATTTGGAAATGATTCACCATGTATGGTAAAAGGAAAGGGAACCATCTCTTTGAATGGAAAGAGCAGTGCAGATGATGTCTACTAGGTTGAAGGATTGAAACACAATCTTTTGAGTGTTGCTCAACTCAATGATTGAGGTTATCCACTAGAATTCAAGAATGGGATGTGCAAAATCTATGGAAGCAAAGGTGAACTGATTACAACCAACAAGCAGACAAAAGGCAACTTGTTTAACCTGAATTCTAAAGTCAATAGCTTCCTAATTGAAAAAGTAGATGATAGTTGGCTTTGGCATCAAAGATTTTGTCATGTAAATTTTGATAACATTGTAAAAGTCAGTAAGTCCAAATCGGTAAGAGGTTTTTCTCAGTTGGACAAACCAGTTAATGCTTTGTGAAAGGAATGTCAATTAGGGAAGATGGCATCCTCAACTTTCAAAGGCAAATCTTTCTCAGCTGAATATTTGCTAAATTTGGTTCATACAAACCTTTGTGGACCAATAAGGACTAGGAGTATTCAAGGTGATTGGTATTTTATGATATTCACTAATTATTGCTCAAGAATGATGTGGGTCACATTCTTGAAGGACAAAATAGAAGCCTTTAGCAATTTTAAGGCATTCGAAGCCTTAATTGAAAAAGAAAGTGGAAGAAAGCTAAGTGCTTAAGAACTGATCAAGGTGGTGAATTTACTTCAGAGGAATTCACTAGATACTGTAAAGACAATGGAATTAAGAGGCATCTTTCTACACCTAGGACACCACAACAAAATGGTATTGTAGAGAGGAACAAATGGTCAATTATTGAAGCTGCTAAGACTATGCTAATATAAGGAGGTGTAGCTAGGACATTCTGGAGAGAAGCTATCAGCACAACTAATTACACTATGAACCGAATATTGGTTAAAAGAGGTAAGGATAAAACTCCTTATGAATACTGGTATGGTAGATCACCTAATGTCAGTTAATTTAAGATTTTTGACAGTAGATGTTTTATCAAGAGAGGTGATTATGTTGGTAATTTTGATGCTAAGACTGATGAAGGCATATTTCTTGGTTACTCCACCAAGAGAAAAGCCTACAAATGTTACAACAACTGAACAAAGAATATCATTGAAAGTGCTAATGTCTGTGTGGATAAGTTGCCTGAAGACTCAGGAGAAATCAGTAAGGAGAAGGAGAAAGATGAACCTTACATTCTAATTTTGGAACCAGAACTAGTGAAACCAGAAATTGGTGAAATGAATATTGTAGTGTAGTTCAACCGGAATAGGTAGGTTCCACAGAGGATGAAGAAAGAGAAAAAGAAGAACCTGAAGACCATGATCATGCTATTCTAAGGTATGTTAGACTCAATCATAATCCTGATCAGATTATTAGAGATAAAGATGTTGGTGTGTTAACCAAAAGAAGAATAAGAGAGAATGCTTGTATGATCTCCACTATTGAGCCTAGAACAACAAAGGAAGCTTTTGGAGATGATCACTGAATCAAGGCTATGGAAGAAGAACTTGACCAGATTGAGAAGAAAAATACTTGGACACTAGTACCCAGACCGATGAACAAAAATGTAATAGGTACAAAATGGATACTCACAAATAAACTGAATGAAGTTGGAGTAGTAGTTTGAAATAAAGCCAGACTAGTATGCAAAGGTTATGCACAAGAAGAAGGTGAAGACTATGGTGAGACATTTGCACCAATTGCAAGATTAGAAGGTCTTAGGACTCTACCTGCATTTGCAGCATATAGAGGATTCAAGGTATATCAGATGGATGTGAAGTCAACATTTCTAAATGGAATATGGGAAGAGGAAGTCTATATTGAACAACTAGATGGTTATGCTTTGACTGAAGCAAAGGATATGGTGTGCAAACTACACAATGCACTATATGGATTGAAGCAAGCACCAAGAGCATGCTATGAAAGACTACATTCTCACTTGGTGAAGATAGGTTTTTAGAGAACCAGTGAAGACATCAATATATATCTCAAGACTGAAGGAGATAAGATACTCGTTAGTGAAGTATTTATGGATGATATCATTTTTGGAGGCAATGATGATATGTGTGATGAATTTGCTAATGAGATGAAAAGTGAATTTGAGATGTCTCTAGTAGGAGATCAAATTATTTATAGGTTTGGAAATTCAACAAATGAAGAATGGTATTTTTATCACACAGTCCAAATATGTGAAAGAGGTATTGAAGACTTTTGGAATGGGAGACTGTAAACCACTTGGGACACCAATGGTTACAGGTTGTAAATTGTCTAAGGAGGATGATTCAACATCAGTTGATGAAAATGAGTACAGATCAATGATAGGGAAACTACATTTGTTGTTCACAACAGACTAGATATTGTTCATGCAGTTGGATTAGTTGCCAGATTTCAGAAAAATCCTAAGAAGACACATGTAGTAGAAACTAAAAGAATATTTAGATATTTGAAAGGCACAATTGATTATGGATTATGGTATCCATATGCTAGAGACTTTGATTTGAAAGTCTATACAGATGCAGACCGGGCAGGAAATGTTGATGATAGGAAGAGTACAACTAGAGGGGCTTTATTTCTTAGAGGAAGGCTAGTATCTTGGAGCAACAAGAAGGAGAGTTGCATATCACAATCAACTGCAAAAGCTGAATATGTTGCAACATACATGAATTGCACTCAAGCAATCTAGATGAAACACATTTTGGAAGGTTTTAAGTTGAATATTTTAGAACTGGTAAAGATTTTCTGTGATAACACCAGTGCAATAAACATTTCAAAGAACCCGGTGTTGCACACAAGAACCAAGCATATTGAGTTGAAGTGTCTTTTCTTGAGAGAGAAAGTGAAGAGTAAAGATGTGTCACTGGAGCATTTTTCTTCTAAACAATAGCTTGTAGATATCTTTACTAAATCTCTAACTAAGGCAACACTGGAATATCTTAGAGGTAAGCTAGGGGTTGTACCCCTACATGAAGTTCAGTGAGTAGATGTAGAGGACATTAGTCCCAGAGCTTATTGAAGATCTTGAATCAGGATTGGTGTTGAGTGGAGCTACTCCACAGGGGGAGCAACTAGTTGCAGAACAATGAAGTATGACACTCTATGTTTAACTTTCACTTTGGCATTATTGTCAAAGGGGGAGAAGAACTATAGCCAGTTACCAGCTGAAGACATGAAGATATAGTTGAAGGAGAGAACACGGAAAAATGTAAACTAGGATTCCTAAACCTGTGTATGTGCATTACTCTCAATCATCACAATTAGGTGGTATTGATATTTGTATTGCCATCAATGCCAAAGGGGGAGATTGTTGGTATTGCATGAAGATTGCATTCATGAAGTATAATTTTGTTATTGATGTCAATAGTAACTGGTAATGGAATTCTATTACAACCGATAGTGATGTAGTTTTAAAACCGATAGTGAAGCAATGTTGGAAACTGATATTATTATTTGAAGCGGAATGGTCAACCGGTAACCCTAACCTATTGATAACCAAAATCCTAACTGATGGAGCTTGGAGAATCGGCTATGATGATCTATGATCGAATGGTAATCAGATATTATTATGCCATGTATGCATGATGCACATGATGATTTTCAAAGTGATTTTAGTGTGTGAAGATAATTGTTTATCCTGGGAATGAGCAAGTGCATAGCATGAAGTGGAAACCGCATGATGAGTTACAGTATTTGATGAGTGGCAATCTAATAGCGGATGAGGTTGTCTAGAACAATGTGTAGATGATTACTATGTAATCCAATGGCCATGTTTGAACTGATATATTTGTAGCCTCTATGAGATATTAGGTTTTGTGATGTGTTTCCGACCTATTGTATTTTCTTATAAGGTCGATGAGTTGTTTTGTAATAGTGTTGGCAATTTTGGTTAAGTGTGGTAGTGTGATTGTTGCCAAAGCAGAAGGAATATTTGCAGAATGTTTTGAAGGCAGATGGGAGCATAAACGGATCTGATTAAGCAGAGCAGTGCTATTACAAGATTAGCAAGACCATGTTGTTCTCTAACAATTACAATAGTTAAATGCCCTAATTGGGTAAGCTTTAATAGGCTTGGTGCTATCTAAATCCTCTAACTGGGTGGTCCATTAGCTTGGATTTGAAATCCTCTACTAAGGTTACTGTTAATAGGGTATTGCTCTTAATGAGGTATTTTAGTTAATCCCTTAATCGAGTGGTCCTTAACCAGATTTGTTCTTAACGGTACATTTTTGTAAAGCTTCTAACAAGGCTTGGCTCCTAATAGGGTGAACTTCAGAAGAGTTCAAAATACTTGTGGGTATTCATCCCCACCATGGTTTTTCCCATTTGGGTTTCCACGTCAAAAATCATTGTGTCAAGTGGTGAATGATTTTATGTGTGTTTTTGATATGGTTAATATGTTTAACTGGTAGACCCACTAAGACATGTTTAGATGACCGGAAGTGATCTAAAATGAGCTATTACTAATGTTAGTAAAGAGTTCTGATGTTTTGGATAAAATAAATCTAACCTACAGATCTGTTACACTGTTATATTGATATTTTAGTCAACCAGTAAGCTTGACAGTGTAGTTATAGTTTATGGTACAATATCTAAATCGGTTAGTCTAAGAAGTTGTTTATGAGTTGGGATTAAGTTTGGTGAAAGTTTATTTTATTTTCTATCTATTGATTCACCCCCCCTCTTAGTAGTTGATCAGATCATTATTGATTCATCATATCATCAAACCCATCATGTATCTACACTATCTGGTAACAAAGATGATAATTCATCGAGTATTTTCTTTATCTGGCAACAACGACACTAACCCATTGTGTATTTGTGATGTCTGGTAATAGAGGAACTAACCCATCATGTATCTACACTGTCTGGTTACCAAGATTCCAGCAAGATGATGTTCCCTTGCTAAGGATGTTGTATTTTTTCATAGCTGAACAAAAGGAATCATGCCTTGCTCATGATTTTAGTTTTTCTTGAGGCTATTGGTTTCCTTGTAATTTGATATTATGGTATTTGATTATTAATTCATTGTGGGTGGCTTTATGTGACTATTTCTTTATGGTTTGTTTGAGCATCCTTGTTGCTGATTGTATTGGACTCATTTGCATATATTTGCCATTGTGGATATTGGATGCTATATGTTTTCATGTTGCCTATGAGGCAGTGATATTGTAATTGTTATGCATTTGTTGATTGGAAACCTTAGTTATTCTGAGTTATCATGCATTTGAGAGCCCTTGTTCATGTATGTGAGTATGTTGTTACCCTTATTAGACAGTTCAAATAACTAGAGGACAACTAAGACGGGGGGGGGGGAGGGGGTGAATCAGATGTCAGCAGATTACCAAACTTTAAGAATTCAAAACTTTATTACTAGAACACATAAGCTCAATACCGAAATGCATAAACCAAATATCAGAATGTAGATATAACAAATAAGAATAAGCAACAATTACAGAATACTTACCATCCATACATAACACATGACACCAATATTTGTATGTGGAAAACCCAGCAAAGGAAAAAACCATGGTGGGAAGCCTACCCACAGTCATATAATACTTTTGCAACAATTATGTGATTAAAAATTGAGAGGCTTGCACATGCAGGAAACCCTATAGCCTAGAGCGCACTGCTCATAAAAAAAGGAGCCTCACTAACTACATAAGAAATTCAGACTACAATTCGGAAAGAAGAATGAACTACAATGATAGCATCTCCTATGCCTAAATATAGTTCTAGTTAAGCTCAATACCGGAGGATTAAATCCTCTCCTACAAAATCAATTTTATCACCTATGATTGACCAAAACCTTTGCATAAATGATTATTACATTATTCACTCCTTACTTATCATCTTCAATAAGATCTTACATATATTGATACAAACCCTAGACCTAAACAATTAGGTGAGCCACCCAAATGATAATTCAATAAATCCATTACATAATTCTGAAATAAAATCATAAAACATGTCAGCCTGAGACCAAACAAATATCTTCCAACCAATAAAACATCCCGGAAGTGCATCGGAAAAATCTATCAACATGTTTCATGAAACCGGTCCATAACCTAGATAGCATTGGACCTAAATTAGATCAACACACACCAATGAAATGACTCCAATTAGTTGAGACACAAACACAATCACCATAAGCATCATGAATCCCTTCGAGTAGCCACACCAACACCACTTATGCATTATATCAAAGATCTTCAATAAAGCTCTACCAATGAAACCCTTACTGGACCTAAAAGAAGGCTTACTAGAACATAAGACATCATCCAATCATTAGATCAATACCAACTAACTGAGACATACTTCAAAAGCATATGAAACATTCATACAAACTTATTCCATCATTCAAATCATACCGAAAATAATCAACTGATAAACTATTCACTCCAATCCTTCTACCAGAAGACGATAACCAACCATATCAGCTAGTGTTGACATCAATGACAAAACATCAATGCAACACATAATCAATTCCTTTATATTTCCAACAATCTCCCCCTTTAGCATTGATGGCAACACTAGATGTGAAAAACATCTAAGTGCCAATAAATGCCAACAATCTTCCACAAAATGATATAGCAATGAAGTTCTGATCAAAACTCCTCTTGTGAATGATCTCTCAATTAAGCTCTATAAATCTCTCCCTCTACTGTATATATCTCCTTATGTTTTTCACATGAATACCTCTCCCCCTTTAACATCAATGCCAAAGGTCTGACATAAATATCAAGGTAAAATCATAAACCACTGAATCACAAGGATGACTACTCCCCCTGAGTAGTAGCACCACCACATCAATCCAAAATGAATAATAGCTCTAATAGTGCATACCAGACTAATGCCAAGCCGCATCAATCAAGTCTCTAATGGAGGGGAAGAAACCCCTAATCTATCCCTGAAGTACTCAAATGATTCTTTAGGAAAAGGTTTAGTGAAGATGTCTGCAATCTACTTTTTAGTGTTCACATAAACTAGACTGACTTCATTTCATTTCACCTTCTCTTTCAAAAAGTTGTACTTGATATATATGTGCTTTGTCTTAGAATGAAATACCGGATTCTTTGATATGTCAATAGCAACAGAGTTATCATAGTAAATAACTACCGGTTTACTACAATCCACCTTTACATCCTTCAACATTATCTTCATCCATAGGACCTATGTGTAGTTAGTAGCAGCAACAACATACTCAACTTCAGTATTAGATAAGGAAGTACATGATTGTTTCTTATTGATCCATGAAATAAGTTTCTTTCAAAGAAAGAAAGCTCCACAAAAAGTGCTCTTCCGGAAATCAACATCACCTGCCGAATCTGCATCTATATATGCACATAAAGTAAAGTCATCATCTTTAGGATACCACAAACCATATTCAAATGTTCCTTGAAAGTACCTAAAAATCATTTTCACCGCACTTCCATGATTTTCTCTATGATCACTTTGATATCTTGATACAATACAAACTACATTCATTATATCTGGTCTAGTCTGAGTCAAATATAGAAAACCTCCAATCATAGATTTATAATTTACCGGTGCAGATTCATCTTTCTTTGTCAATTTCTCACTTGTAACCATAGGAGTACCAACTTGTTTAGAATTTTTGAAACCAAATTTCTTCAACAACTGTCTAGCATACTTAGTTTGACAGATGAAAATACCTTTGTCAATCAGAGTAATTTTCAAACATAAGAAAAACTTCATTTCCCCAATCATAGACATCTCAAATTCATTCTTCATATTGTTGGAAAATTCCATGCACAACTTATCCTCACCTCCAAAAATGATATCATCAACAAAGACCTCAATAATAAGTATGTCATCATCAGTGATTTGATAATATAAATTACTATCACCATTACCTTAAGTGAAACCAAGCGTCAAAAGATATTTATCCAACCTTGCATACCAAGCTCTAGGTTCCTATTTCAATCCATACAAAGCTTTCTTTAACTTGCAAACCATGTTTTTATCATCTGAAAGTGAGAAGCCATTAGGTTTCTCAATATAAACTTCCTCTTCAATATCCCCATTCAGAAAAGCACACTTGACATCCATTTGATAAACCTTGTAGTTTTTATGTGCATCATAAGCAAGAAATAATCACACAGCTTCAATCCTAGCTACCAGTGCAAAAATTTCATCATAATCAATTCCTTCTTTCTGAGAATTCCTTTACAAACCAATCTAGATTTATTCCTCACAACTTGTCCATCTTCATTCAATTTATTCTTAAAAACCCATTTAGTTCCAATAACATTCTTATTTTTAGTCCAGGGAACTAAAGTCCATGTGTTATTATTTTCTATCTGATCTAATTCCTCTTCTATAGCTTTCATCCAACATTCATCTTTGCATTCTTCAGTTGTTGATATCGGTTAAATTTGACATATTAAACATACCTCATCAGCTGCCAATCTTCTTCTTGTCATCACGCCTTTGTTCTTATCTCCAATGATCTGATGTTCTAAATGATTCAACCTTACATACCTAGGAGTCTTCTGATTTTTTGTTCCTCTGCCCTGATCTTCAGTTACTATTGAATTTTTTTTATACTACCAGAGTAACTAGTTCAACATTTTATTCTGATGTAGGTGCCACTGGTTCAATTATGATCATTTCCACTATCGGTTATTTCCCATAAGTTCTTATTTGACTTATGTTCAGCTCATCCACGTTGACATTAGTGTTTTCCACAATTTTTTGTGATCTTTTGTTATAACATCTATATGCTTTTCTTCCATTAGAATAACCAAGAAATACTCCTTTATCACATCTAGGATCAAACTTTCCAATGAAACTATCTCTTTTTATATAGCATTTACTACCAAAGATTCTGAAGTACTTAATTATAGGTGTATGACCAAACCATAACTCATAAGGTGTGTTACTGGTTTCTCCTTTGATATGAACTCTATTGAATGTGTATACCATCATGCTCATAGCTTCTCTCCAATAGATATGAGGTAGATTAGCTTCCATCATCATGGTTCTAGCCACATCCAAGATAGTTTTGTTCTTCCTTTCCACAACTTCATTTTGCTGAGGTGTCTAAGGAGCAAAAAATTGTATCCTTATGCCATGATTCTCACACAAGTTATTAAACTCGCCAGATGCGAATTATCCACCCTGATCTGACCTTAAGCATTTAATCCTTAATCATGTCTTTGTCTCAACTTTAGCTTTAAAGATTTTGATCTTTTCAAAAGCCTCAAATTTATCCCTTAGAAAAGTAACCCACATCATTCTAGAATAATCAACAATGATTAGCATAAAATATCTATCACCTTGAAAAATTTTGATTCTAGAAGGACCACACAAATCAATATGAATAAGATCAAGAATATCATTAGATTTATCTTGAGTACTCTTAAAAAAAGTTCTGACCTATTTTCCCATTTGACATTTCTTACATACTGGATTATAGGGCTTCACAATCTTAGGTATATCTCTAACTGCCTTAGTTAAACTGATCTATACATGCAATCAAAATTCACATGACACAGCCTCTTATGCAAAAGCCAACTTTCATCAATCTATGCAATCAAACATGCCTTCTCACCAGAATTCAAATGAAAGATATTACCTTTAGTTTGTGTACCGGTAGCAATCTCCAATCCAGATCTATTAATAAACTTGCATTTTCCATCATTGAATTCTAATTTAAATCCCTTATCCACCAACTGTCCTAAACTCAAAAGATTATGCCTTAAACCTTCAACATAATAAACATTACCATTATTGTGCTTACCATATAATGATATAGTTCCTCTTCCCTTGATCATGCATTCTTTGTCATCTCCAAATCTAACCAGACTGCCATCAAATTGTTGCAAAGATAGAAACTCAATTTTATCTCTAGTCATATGATGTGAACATCCACTATCTTTCACCCATTCATCCTTGTCTTCAACTTTATCAGCAAGGGCCTTTTCTTCAGCTTCTTTCTCTTCTAATATTAGATCATCTTCCTTGATAGCCAAGAATACCCATTCCTTTCCATTGTCGGAACCACTAGCAGATTCTTGTGTTGATTCATCATTAGAATCAGTCACACCTTCCTCATCAACAAAGTAACATGATTTGTCTTTGTTTCTCCTATACTTATGGTTAGGCTTAAAAGGTCTTCTAAATCTTGAATTCCTTTCAGGACATCTAGATACAAAATGACCTATTTGTTTGCATGCAAAACATTTAAAAGGTGATTTTCCTTCATACTTATTTCCTGTTGGTCCTTTAGGTACCCTTCTAGCGAATAGGGCTTCAAGTTGCTCAAATTCTTCATCTTCTCTCTTCATATCCTCCAGTTCCTTTGCATAAAGGACTTTCCAATCACTTTTGCCGATAGATGATGTAGATGCATGAAAATCAGGTTCAAATTTCACAACTCCAGAAGGTCCAAATTGTTAGGACCTGGAGGCAACTAAGAGGGTGGGGTGAATCAGTTGTTAATTAATTTCAACCCAAATATAACTTAATAAAACTTGATACTTAATACTGGTAAACCAAACTTAATGTCGGTTGACAGATTAGCAGTTAATATTAATACCGGTAAAACTCAATGCATAAAATAGAAAGAGAAAAAAAATACATAATGTAGAGATTTGTACATGGAAACCCTGTAAGGGGAAAAACCATGGTGGGAAACCTTAGCCACAATCAGATGATACTACTGCAGATAGTATGTGTATACAAAGGGGGTCTGCACATGCAGAAAGGTCAACCGTCTAGAGCTCACTGCTCAATCACAAAATAGGAGTCACACTAACTACAATTGGATGGTTAAATCCAATGATAATGTACTGCATAAAATAGCATCTCCAATGCTGGATTCAGTACCGGTTAAGCTCTAATAATCATCTTCAACCTTCATTGAACTTTCTCTATGGTTTTCTCATATGATCTTCAATATTCACACATACCATGTTACAATACCATAACCTTTTTCTTCTCTGCTCATACCATATCTCATCTAACCAATGAAACCTTACATATATACCAAAACCTAGGACCAAATGTGTAGGTCAGCTTACTAAGAATATTACAATAAAATCAATTACAAACAAGTCAAGATGTGATGCATCATGTCGACTCAATACATTTACAACAATATCCAGTTAATAAATCATCTCCATAACATGTTGTGTTGATCTGGAATAAATAATGCATGCTAGTCCATAAACTCGACCAATTTTCCAGTAACAACAAATATGTCAACCCGATTAGACCAATAACCAAAACACCAAAACAAAATATCCAAACCATGTCTTCGAAATAACCAGGTGATCTCTAGATGATAACTAGTCATCCTCAGTGCCAGTGAACAATATAACCTATTGGTGAACAATATACCGATGACTGTGCCTAAGTCACTGAACTTGCCGGTGAACATAATGTGTCGGTAATGTGTCAGTTCAACATAACTATAGATCTCTAGAAGGATAAGTGTTGACATCAATGACAAAACTAATGCAACACATCCATAAGACCAATACAAATTCCTCAAGCTCAAAAGCAGATAATTTCCCAACCAAGGTATCCATATTAACAGAAGTGTTCACCATTGTTTTCAACTCATAAATTGCAGTAGCCTTCATTTTATAAGCAGGTGCTACAGTTCTTAGAACTTTAGAAACTATTTCATCTTCGCTCAGAGATCCACCACAACATTGAATTCCCATGACAATTTTATTTACCCATTCCATAAATCTAGTAATCCTTTCATCTTCTTCCATCTTCAGATTTTGATACCTCACCTGGTAACCATCACTTTTAGCAATTTTAATAGTAGGGTGACCTTCATTCAGAGTCTCCAACTTGTCCCATATAGCCTTTACAGTTGATTTGTTAGTCAATCCCATTATTTGTTGATTAGATTGTGCACACAAGAGGGCTTCTCTTGCTCTACAATCATTCTCAAGCTCCTTATCCAAGTTTGCTGGAGGAAAATTGTCAGATGCCAGATTAAAAGGTGTAAATCCTTTCTTAGTGATCTCCTAGATTTTGTTCCCAAGACATCTTAGATGAGTCTCCATCTGAATCTTCCATACCCTGTAATTTGTTCCATCAAGCCTAAGAATTTCTCTCTAGAAGACAATTGTTAGATGCCATTGGATCTTCCTGAAGCAGTTAAGCTTATACAAAGAGGACCAAGCTCTCATACCAATTGTTAAACAGTTCAAATAACTGGAGGACAACTGAGAGGGGGGGGGGGGAATCAATTGTCAATAGATTACCGAACTTTAAGCATTCAAAACTTTATTATTGGAACACATAGGCTCAATACCAAAATGCATAAACCAAATACCAGAATAGCAGATATAACAATTAAGGATAAGAAATAATTACAGAATAGTTACCATCCATACATAGCACATGACATCGATATTTGTATGTGAAAAACCCAGTAAAGGGAAAAACTATGATGGGAAGCCTACCCACAGTCAGATAATACTTCTACAATAAGTATGTGATTACAAATTGATGGGCCTACATATCTAGGAAGGCCAACAACCTAGAGTGCATTGCTCATAAAAAAGTAGCGTCACTGACTACATAAGAAATCCATACTACAATCCAGAAAGAATCTAATGAATTGCAATGATAGCATCTCCTATGCCTTAATACAGTTCTGGTTAATCTCAGTACCAGGGGATTAAATCATCTCCTACAAACCCAAATTGATCACCTATGATTGACCAAAACCTT
This sequence comes from Cryptomeria japonica, assembly GCF_030272615.1. Classification (NCBI taxonomy): domain Eukaryota; kingdom Viridiplantae; phylum Streptophyta; class Pinopsida; order Cupressales; family Cupressaceae; genus Cryptomeria; species Cryptomeria japonica. The sequence continues at coordinate 301,885,195 of NC_081408.1, forward strand.
TTCATAAATGATTATTACATTATTCGCTCCTTACTTATCATCTTCAATAAGATCTTACATATATTTATGTTGGCATTTTAATAGAAAGAAAGATTGTTGATATTCATTAAGGATATTGAGAAGGTTGTTGAAGATTATTTGATATAACTGAAAAGGGATGATAACTATCTTTATAACATTATTTTGTCACTGATGTCAAGAAATTGATTTTCTGATTCAGTATGATGTTGCCATATCTTGAGAAGATTGATTTGATGAGTATTAAGTGGTCAGTAAGTGACACAAAATAAGAAAGGGGAGAAATAAGTTATTCAATGGGCAGCTACTACCGAGTTAGACAATGATGAGATCATGATGTTTAGATTGTTTTGATATCCTACATATGTTGTTGATTGTAAGGTTAATACTATACTATGTCACCGAGTAAAGAACCTAGTCGGTAAACCCTAAGGAACCTAGTTGGTAAACCCTAAGGTTATCATATCGGTTAATGAAGGTGGAATGTCTACCGAGTAAAGTTTAGTATTTACCGAGTTGCAACCGAGTTATGACAGATCGCTTTGGATGGATAAAAGCATTATTTAATGAAGGATGTTGATGAGTTGGAGATGAATAAATGATTGGTATGTTGTGCATGAAGTTTGTTAAGGATCTATGGCAATGGGAGATCGATAGGATGATCTACAGCACAGATTGAATCGTAATAACCTTGTGTAAGTTCCAAGAAAGGAATGCAAGTCCCAAGGTGAGGTAAAACATTTTCAGATCGAAAGATGCATTGAACCTGGTCAAGATTGAAGATCTGATGGCTAAGACTAATCATGGGAAATGTGATCAAGGAGATTAAGCGGTTAGCAAATTGTTTATAAATAAGAAATTGTTGATGAACAATGTATGCGGGCAAGTGTAAGCATAGGGATGCAACATTGTGATTACCAAGCATAAAATCTTGAAGACCTGTTTGAATAATAGAGTAGGGAGCCCAGCAGAGGGATAAGATAAGTCCTATGACAAGATTTTTTTGAGCAAATAAGAATCCGCTTTAGCATTTTAGATGTGAAGTTGCAGATATATTTATTACTGTTGTTTATTTTGTAAGTGATAGAAAATCTCTTAACCGAGTGGAATTAATAGTCTTATTTGTAAACCCTCTAGCAAGGTGACATTCTAAATGAGTGTTTGAAATCCTTTAACAAGGTCACTTCTAACAAAGTGAAGATCCTAATAGATCTGAGGGAAATCCCTTAACTAGGTCACATCTAGCAATGTGTTTGTAATCTTTAACAGGATTTGCTTATAACTGAGCATACTCTAGAAGAGTATATTTCTTAGTGGGTCCAAAATCCCATAGTGGTTTTTCCCTATTTGGGTTTCCACATTAAATCTAATGTTATATGTGTTATGATGATTATGTGTTTATGAGTCTGCATGTTTAGCAGTTTTTCGTGATATTGTTGAAGTATAAGTTACCGAGGTTGAATCTGTTGATTTTATGAAATATTAAGTTTGTATGATTCACCCCCCCCACCTCTCATATTGTTAGCTATTGGTATCAAAACTTTACAATTGGTATCAGAGCTTTGGACTCCGGAAGAAAAAGTTTAAATGTACTTGAGGCAAAGATCCAAAGATGTATAAAAGGGATGCACCAAAGCTGAACAAGTCAAGTTTCTCCACCTGGCAGAAAAGGATGAAGTTGCATTTATTAGGAATTGGAGAATATGCAACATATTATTTGGAGAATGATTACATACCACCAAGCACCAACCTGATGACTTTGGAAGAGATAAAGGCAAAACAAGAACACATTCAAGCTATGATTGAAATAACATTAGCATTGACCGACTCAGAGTTTAATGATCTAGAAGGTTGCAATGATGCAAAAGAAATGTGAACCAAGCTCATATCTGTGTATGGCGGTGATGAACATGTTCAATGAGAAAAAGTAGATAGTCTAAGAGGACAACTTGAATCCATGAGAATGAATGAAGGTGAGAACATAACCCAATACTATACATAGTTAAAGGAGACTGTCAATCAAATTAAAGGAGCAAGAGGAACTATTGAAGAAAAGGATGTAACAAGTAAGTTGTTGAGAACCCTTCTACTTGCTTATGCCATTCAAGTCTCTGCAATCAATGAATTGAGGTTTGTACCTAACATGCTAGTTTCTTTCGATGCTACTATTGGTAAGCTACATGCATTTGAGTTAAGTAATTTTGATGACAGTGGGTCTTCGGTAAATAAAGGAGAATCTGCATTCAATTCTTTTCATATTGGTGAATCTGATGATTACAATGATAGAATGAGTAAGTACTCTGAAGGAAGTCACAGTGGAGCAAGTGAAAGATTTTGTAAGAACATGGAAGAAGTGCACAAACTGTATGAGGAAATCAAGAAGCAAGAAGAGTTTGAAGCATTATTAGCCGGAAGGTTACTAAGAGCAAAAGGTAACTATAAAGGAAAGCTACCTTTAAAATGTTTCAATTGTGATAAAATAGGACATATGGCTTCTAACTGTCCTATCAAAGAATCTAGTGAAAAGAGAGAATACCAAGATAACAGGCAGAAAGACAACCAATATAGAGGACACCGAGACTTCAGAAGGAGAGATAGAAAGACATGCCTAGTAGCTGATGAGGAATCCAACGATGATAAATCTGATGAAACTGATTCTAAGGAAGTTGTTTATGTGGCTATTAAAGATGGATCAGATGAAGAAATGTATGAAGAAAAAGCCCTAATATCTCACATAAATAATAATGATTCTTGGATCGTAGACAATGGATGCTCACATCACATGATAGGTGATAAACACAAGTTTGTTAAATTAGAAGACTATGATGGAGGCTATGTAAGATTTGGTAATGATGCACCATGTCTGGTGAAAGGTAAAGGATCTATAACACTTCTTGGCAATGCTAAATGTGATGATGTATACTAGGTTGAAGGTTTAAAATACAATTTGTTGAGCGTAGCACAACTAAACAATACAGGATACCGAATAGAATTTCAGAAAGGAATTGTCAAAGTTCATGACAAGCATGGAAAGTTAGCTACTACTGGGACACAAACAAAAGGTAATAGATTTCATCTTGAGTCAACTCAGAACAAGTGTCTTTATGCTAAGATAGATGATACCTGGTTATGGCATAAAAGGTTTTGTCATGTAAGTTTTGATAATTTGATCAAAATAAGTAAGAAGCACCGAGTAAGAGGTCTACCAAGTCTGGAAAAACCTGAGAATACTATATGCCGAGGATGCCAGATGGGCAAGATGACAAGATCAAGATTTACAAGTAAGTCCTACACTTCTAAAGGAATTTTAGATCTAGTACACACTGATCTTTGTGGTCCCATGAAAGTTCAAAGTTATTATGGTGATAAATATTTCATATTATTTGTGGATGATTACTCAAGGATGATGTCAGTTATGTTTATAAAAGAAAAATCAGAAGCTTTTCAAATGTTTAAATGGTACAAGGCAAGAGTTGAAAATGAAACAGGAAGATAGCTGAAATGTCTTAGATCTGATAGAGGAGGAGAATTCACTTCTGATGAATTTAATTTATTCTGCAATGATCATGGTATAAAAAGACAAGTATCTACACCGAGAACACCTCAACAAAATGGGAAAGCCGAGGGAAGAAATAGATCAATTGTGGATTGTGCCAAAACCCTGATGATAGAAAAAAGGGTACCTCAAACATTTTGGAGAGAAGCAATTAGCACTGCAGTTTACACCCTAAACCAAGTTCAACTAAAGAAAGGAACTATGAAGACACCATATGAGATCTGGTATGACAAGAAACCTAATGTAAGTTATTTTAAAATCTTTGGAAGTAGATGTTATGTTCACAAAGATGACAGAAATGGAAAGTTTGGTCAGAAAAGTGAAGAAGGAACATTTCTTGGTTATTCTTCTAGAAGTAAAGCATTTAAGTGTCTGATCAAATCATCTCACAAAATAGTAGAAAGTGAAAATGTGAAAGTTGATGAATTTGCAGAAAGAAATGATGAAGGAAATTCCAAAGAACCAGAAAATTATGAATAATTTGTTTATGTTCAACTGAGAAATCCTACCAAGAAAGTTGATGAAGAAAATGAAGAAGATCAAATAGAGCGTAACGAGCCCATATCGACCAAGTATGTCAAAAGAAATCATGCATCAAGTCATATTATAGGAGATAAGGATGATCCAGTGATGACAAGGAACAAACTAAGATAAAACACATGTCTGATATCTGAATTTGAACCGAGGATAGTAAAAGAGGCATTTAGTAATGGAGATTGGATAAATGCTATGACAAAAAAGATTGATCAAATCAAGAAGAATGAAACATGGACATTGGTCCCAACACTGAAAGAGGAAAATGTAATCGGTACAAAGTGGATTTTCCGAAACAAGCTAAATGAAAAAGGAGAGGTTATTCGGAATAAAGCAAGACTAGTTTGCAAAGGTTATGCTCAAGAAGAAGGAATTGATTATGGTGAGACTTTTGCACCTGTTGCAAGACTTGAAGGAGTAAGAACATTATTGGCATATGCTGCTTAGGTCGGCCACCCAAATGATAATTCAATAAATCCATTACGTAATTCTAAAATAAAATCATAAAACATGTCGGCCTGAGACCAAACAAATATCATCCAGCCAATAAAACATGCTAGAAGCGCATCAAAAAGATCTATCAAAACGTTTGATGAAACCAGTCCATAACCTAAATAGCACTAGACCTAGATTAGATCCACACACACCAAAGCAATGACTCCAATTAGGCGAGACATGAAAAAGATCACCATCAGCATCTTGAATCCCTTCTAGAAGTTGCACCAACACCACTTATGCATTATATCAAATATCTTTAATAAAGCTCTACCGGTGAAACCCTTACCGGACCTAAAAGCAGGCTTACTAGAACACAAGACAACATCTGATCATCAGATCAATACCAACTAACTGAGACATACTTCATAAGCATATGAAACATTCATAAAAACTTATTCCATCATTCAGATCGTACGGAAAATAATCAACTGATAGTCTATTCAATCCAATCCTTCTATTGAAAGCCTATAACCAACCATATCAGCTAGTGTTGACATCAATGACAAAACATCAATGCAACACATAATCAATTCCTTTATATTGCCAACAACCATAGGGTATAGGTGAATTATTAGGGAGAGTAGGCTTTCATGAGTTTGTCAAGGTCATGAGGAATAGAACCCTATGATTCCTTGTGTGAGGAGTCAAAGTATAGACTGTTGTGATAGCTCATTGGGAGTTTGTTGTTTAATCAAGTGATACCATAATAAATTAATCCTAGGTTGGATGGGTAGTAGTAATTCATCTTAATAAGATAATAAATGGATTGGTGATACCCCATCTAATGGATTGGAGTGCTAGTACAGACCAGAGTGAGGTATGGGAAGATATGGTAACCAGATAAACCAAACTCCCTTGTTTTCCTCAAAGTTTGAGACGGTACTGCTTGTGTATCATTGACGTTGGGACAAGGAGTTGTGGCTCATCTTTTCTCAGGTTCCCCTTCATTCTGTCATAGTGATAGCATGTGATGAAATATTACCTACATGTAGATCCTAGTTCCTTATGCCTTGTTGTTGTGATGTCTTTGGATGTGATGTTCTTTTGAGTTAGCCTCATGTTTTGATTTGGAGTATTGAACTTGTGGTTGATTTTCATTTATGGAAGTCTAGGTTGCTTCCTTTGGTTGTCAGGTGTTAGCTTAGGTCTAGAGTGTCTGTAGGATCTTGTGTCATTCTCCGTAGCATGGGGGGTGGTTCCTTATGGTTCCACATGGTCGGGTGGTTTTATGTCTTCTTCCATTGGGATGTCCTTCTCTTTTTTGGATGTTTGTTGTGTGGATGTGGATTATGTATCTCTTCAATAATAGATGGTTTCTTGTAGAAAATTGTTGTATTAAATTTCATGTGGCATTTACATTGGCAGGATTCATGAGATAGAAGTATTTATATTTGGAGAAACAATGTATGATGATGTCAAAGGATATTATATTCATATGTAATGGAAATAATGTATTAGGTTGTGATCATGATTCTTGTAATAGAACATGTTGTCATATTCCTTGTTAAATATATGTTGTATCCCTGATATTGTTCATTAGAGGTAATAAGGAAATGGGATTTATGATGCCTTGAATTAGCCTTTGATAGTATAGATAATGAAGTTATTTCTTTATTTTGCTTATCTTTTAGATATTGCTATACATTGGTACTAAGTGGATGGGAATGAATAATCTTATTAAAGGAAGTGGTTTAGTTTAGGAGATCTTATAGAAATGAAGGAATGATAATGTATAAGAGAATTGGGAGTTAGGAACATTTGAATTGGTGCTTAAAAATGAATCTAAGGGAATTAATGGCAATTGGAATATATTAGAATGTGTTCATGGTAGTTAGATAAATGAATGTTCTCTTCTGTTGATGTAGGTAGTAATTGATGGAAGGAAATAATAGTACATAATAGCTTGAGGTGGTTGGCATGGTGTTGATATGGTTTAATATTAGATTAAGTAATGGCACTGAGATACCCTAGGAAAAAGATTAGTTATGTTGTAGAGCATAATTTTTCGAGGGTTAAGGGCTAGCAGAAGGAAATGATAGTACATAATAGCTTGAGGTGGTCGGCATGGTGTTGTTATGGTTTAATGAATTAAGTAATGGCGTTGAGATACCCTAGGGAAAAGATGAGTTATGTGATGATGATTATTCCACTTGCATACTTATGTTTATGTTGGATTCAATTATGTGCATAATCAGTTAATGTATGTATCATTTTAGATCATGCTATGTGATGATAAAATTAGATAAATATGTTAATGGAGTTATATGTGTTACATTAGTTGAGTATTTTAAAAAAATATATCCCTATTTGCATGTTAGATGGTTATATTTCTCCGGGGTATTTTGGCAAGCATTATACATTGACTATTTTGGTTTATAGATTAAAGAATGTATTATATTATTGTAGACACTGAAAAATGTCTTTTTGATAATCACTAATTATTCATCCTAACTAATTAAGTAATTCTTTAATTATTTAATTAAGCTAATTATTCTTCTGAATTGACTCAATCATCACCCTTCAACATTACTAATTATTCTATTTCTATTCTTTAATTAATTAATGAATTAACCCTTTTCTTAAATTTTAATTAAATATTAATTATTTAATTAATTATGATTTATTCCTTAATTAAATAATATTTAGTATTTAATTAAATCCATTTCTAATGTTTAAATAATTTCATTTAAATTATTTTAATTAATTAATTAATTCCTCCAATTTCCTAGATTCAAATTTTAAATAATTCCATCTAATTTCATTTCTCTCAAATTAACATTTCACCAAATCTGAATTTCAGTTAATTTCATTTGCATTTCAGCATTCAAAAACCCAAATTGAAAATGAAAATAAAATTCAACTTCAAAATCCTACAACACATCTTAAAATCATAATTGATTGATCAAATTAGTTAACTAATTAGTTAACTCAGTTTAAACTCCTCAATCACCCCTTTTTACTCCAAATCACCTTTTCTGATTGATCAATCAATCCACTTATCTCTCTAATCTATTTAGTTCACTATCCAATCTATTTAGTTGACTACTCAATCAAATGAGTTAACAAGTCAATCAATCTAAGTTAACAAATCAATCAACTTTGTTAACTGATCAATCTAAATCAGTTCACTCCCAATCAGAACTTGACTTCAAAATCCCTTCTCATCTCTCATGAAAATTAATATAAACAACTCGAATTTCTCATTTCAAGCTAGAATCACAGAATCATAGAATCACAGTCTTCAAAAAAATTGTCTAATTTATGCAAGAAATCCCAGTGCAATACCTGAGAGCAACCTTCATACACAATTCGAAGAAGAGCAATGGAAGCCTTGCTATATCAATTGAGGGAGTCTTAATTAGATTATTTATTCAATTCAATTTATTTTGCATTATTCTATTGTCATTTAGGAGTAATCTTAATTATATTAGAGTTGTGATTCACTCTTTGATATCTAATTATGTTATTTATTACTAATATAACCCTAAGAAACATTGGTGAACTTGACATGAACTTGCATCTTATTGATCTGATTATCTGATTTTCTGAATTTGCAAGGTCGTACGAACCAGTGGGATGGAGTGCCCAATTGATTATGCAAAAATTAGCAATTGCTCATATTAATTCACAATTGATGTCATATTAGTTTGCATTTGATGTTATGTTAATTCACAATTGATTTAACTAGTTTGCAATTGCAGCCTCAACCTAGAATTTCATTTTTTATTGTCATTTTGGCTTTAAATTCATTTGCAAGATTAACCCATAAAAATCTTTCAATTCTGGGAAATCTAATTTTCATGCATAAAATGTCTCTAACCCAATAGCAGGAAAGGTAATTTTTAAAATTTCAGGTACTAGGAAGAGAAGAGAACACAAGAGACGACAAAGAACTTATCAACGCCTCTTGAAAGTAGAATGAAGACTTCGAGACTTATATCTTCTGTATTTTTATTCTCTATTAAGTAATTCGCATTTGCAAATAATAGTTTGCATTTGCTCACACGTTAATTTGCATTTGCATATGCAGAAATTTGTATTTGCATTAACAATAATTCACATTTGATTAGATGCCAGTTCGCATTTGCTAAGAGGGTGATTCACATTTGCCAAAAGCCTACAGAGCATTCATGTTATGTCTTTTCTTAATCTTTTGTCATCAAAATGTTTTGTTCCCGCAAACTATAAGGTCAAATCTGTAACCAACTTAATCCAACTTTGAAAAGTCATAACTTTTCACTCCAAACTCCAAACTACAAACTACTTACGCCATTGGAAAGATCTCCAAGAGCTCTAGCTCTAGTTCTTTTTGGATGTGCTTATGGCAACATCCATAAAGGACCATTCAAAGTTTCAGGGTCTAAAAATGCTCTGAAGACCTCCAAAAATATCATTTACTAACATGAAGAAAATATAAAAAATTATATTTTTGATATTTTTGATATTTCTTTCTGATTTTTCTCCATTCTCTGTCATTAAAGAGTTATGTATCCATAGACAAAGAATCCAAATTTGTAACCAAAGCAAAGGATTAGGCTGGAGAGCCCACCATGTGTCAACTAACCTTTTCTGGTTTTCTTGCAGGGGTAGCTTAGAAGCTTTCATTTTGGTGCATTTAAAATAAATCACAAACAATCTTCTTTTTACTTCACAATTGCTATGAAGGATAAAAATAATACCATGTTTTCATGTATCAACATCTCCATTTAGACTAGACAATTTTGCAATTGAGGTTAAAAAGAATATTGTTTGGCATGTTTGTGAGGTGATAGGTATATTAACTCCCCGTCAATGGGTGATCAAAAATCCAGAACCATCTCTTTTATGCTTTCTTTCAATTTCATGCATTGAAACCTTTAGAAGGTCTGCCCTCCCAAGTTGCCCTAAGGGCACCATTAAGGCTGGTGAGAGGGGAATCACCTAAGTGGTAACAAATAATGCCAAGTAATCCAAGCCACTCTAAATAAATGCATATGTGATGAAAATCATATGCGACAAGTGTTACATATTGTCACAATGGTGTTATGCTTCCCTTAGTTCCTATATGATACGTTAAAATCTATAGAGTGTAACGTCTACAACTGGGAGACCTCCCTTAATGGAGTGTAAAATGTTGTTGATTTTGACAACTCAAACAAAATCCTTTCTAATCAATGTAGAAATTAGAAGCCCAACTGAGTCAGTAACTAGACACTTTTATTATCATAGTGCAAGGGTGGAGAAGAATTTGCCCCCAAGGCACTCACCATATATCTCCTAGGATAACGAGCCAATGGAAGAGCAATCTTCTTTGGTTTAATTTCTGGACAAAGTCAGAAAAATATGCGCACCTTAGGGTGTGACAATATTGTTTGAGCTGATGAAGTATCAAGATGTTGGTTGTGGTAATATTTATGACCTTTTTACCTTAAGAGAGTTTGCTTGATGTGATATCAAATGACCAAAATTTTATCAAAAATAAAATGAGGTTTTGAAAAAGATCTCAACATCCACAAGGGTTAGAAAAAATCCTTTAAATAGTGCTCTCTTTTGGTTATGTCAAGTTGTTTTCCATTAATTTTCTACTATGTCTTTACTACATGATCAAACGAAAACAAAGTGGAATCTCAACCAAGTTTTATCAAAAACATCAACAAGAATCTCAAAGAAAACTTCAAGTATCAACATCAACATCAAAATCAAACATTGCAACATTCAAAAAATGGAGAAAACATCTTACATGTTATGATCTTAGGTCCAGATCAATCAAGCAAACATCATGGAATGACATTATGCATTTCATAGGGAAGGTAAAGAATTCATCCCTTCCATTCCTATTCCATCGTCATCCATAGAGATTTTAGCTCAACAAATCAAGACTTTGCAACAACAAGTGAGAGACATGACCAATCCTAATAACCATAAGGATTGGTTAGAAAAATAATGAGAGAAGTGATACCCATGAGGGAATCATTACCAAGCCAACCTTATTTTTCTTGTGAGACCATTCAAACATGCCAGCCTTCATTCTTCAACAAAATCATTTCTACTTTAGTTCAACCAGCATTAGAGTCATGCCAATCTTCTTTTTCTTTCAAACCAACATATCAAGCACATCAAACACATCAACCCAGCATTCAAAGTTCCCCTTTCAACCAAAATCAAACCCCATTCAACCAAAGTTCAAATCAAAATTCATTCAACCAAACCCAAAATCAAAGCCCAACCATGTCAAAGTCTCAAAACAATTCATATGATCATCCAAATAATATTCTCACGGGAGCTTCCCAAGTCATATTCTCCAAGCAAGATCAAAATCATATACCAGTTCCTAGCAAGGTCTTGTCCTTTCATGGAAAAGTTGACCCTCAAGTAGCCTCCATATCTTCCACCATTCCATCATCTCCTCAAGTCACACCAGACCAATCCACATCATCTCTATATCTAATAACACAATCTCCCAAGGCCTATCCATAATAAAAATCCAATCTAATACAAGTCATGATGTTAGTCCTTTCCATACTTCAAAAATTCAAGATCCAATATATATTCCATTTCCAACAAAACCCACTTTAGATTGTCTCATTCAAAATCATTTATCATCAAGCCAAAGTGTTGAAACCTTCCAAAAATCTCCCATGCATATCCAAACTCCTCCCCTATGTCAAAATGATAATCCAAAATCAAAAGAAATCAACCATGAAACAAGTCAAGATCAAGAACAAACCCTTCTATCCTACCCAATTTTTGAGCAAGATCCAACCTATCAAGAATCCTATGATGATCCCCTCATTATTTTTTATTCCACTCATAATGATACCCTTTCATCTCAAGAACAATGTATCCTTCCAAGTCCCATCCAACATCCTCCTCCTAAGCAAGATGAAGACATCTCTTCCATCCTTCCTAATAATCCCTTTCCATGTCAAGATCAAAGTATTCCTTCACATTCATGTCCTAAGAAAGATTCCATTATATCTCCAGATCCTAATCAAGATCCATCCATCCCTTCATTTCCATGTCATAATCCTTCATGTCCCTCACAAGACTTTCTCTCAACAAATAAACCTACCATTTCTCCTATTCTCCGTCATGATCCCAATGGTTCTACACAAGTTGTTCATCAACCCCTTATCAATGAAATCACCAATCCAGATCATACTACCCAAAGAAACTTGTCAACAATTATATGTGTGCCATCATCAAATGCCAATGTAGTGACAAAGAAAAGCATAAGACCAGCTAATGAGATCAACACTTGGTTGGCTTCATCATCCTCTTCAAGTGCAATAGGCATAGCACCCGCTCATGTCACAACTTTGAAACCAGAATCTATTTGCCTCATACACTCACACTTGAAAGACTAGGGCCAAGAAGATCTACCACATCTAGATTGGTTTGAAAATAAGGAGGCTATAGCAGAAATTGTACATGAAATACACCCACCCGAGTCCTTGTATCCAATTAAAAAAGAAAGGTTTATCTAGCTCTTCAAGCACAAACCAATGAACTATTTACACAAAACTCCTTGACCCTATGAACAACATGCACTTAAAAAGATATTACATCTATGGGATGGGTTCATTTAAATTTTCAGTATTGCATTTGCATATTTCTTTATTGCGTTGCATCACATATCTCCATTTCAGAGTGCATCATAGTTGCTTGTATATCATCATTGCACAACATATAGCTACATATCATTATTTCTTTCTAATATAGTTGCATCAATAAAACAAGGTGATTGTCTAAGTCATTTACCTGTTTGCACTAAAAGGAGCAAAGGTTGTCTCATTTCCTAGATACTAGTTCTTTAAGTTTTTAGGAAGTCTTAGGTCATTCATCTTCAACATCACCTTGTGATTGAGATTTATCCATGGTTGTGTATAGGTTTGACTATTGATCCTTGTTACCCAAAATCTATCAATTGCTATATCTCACACATTAATCAAATAGCTCTAAGTCATTATAGATACCTAGTTGGTTATGTGGCTAGTGAAAAATCCAATATTCTGCTTCAATGTTGTTCTAATTGTCATACCCAAGTGGGTTTCATTGCTTACAAGTCAAGGAAAGAAAATAAAAAAGAAAAGTTATGCCAATATCCATCTCAAAGAAAAATAGCATAGATATATAACTGAAATATCATGCAAAAATGTGCAATAAAATCTTGACTAAGGCAACATGCGAATAACTCCATCAAGGCTATGGACGCCTACTGGTAATGGAGCAATATTCAAGAGATTATGATGTATAACCTCATTAGAGCCCTAAAATCTTGCTAGCAGCGAGTCTCTATCTAGGTTTCTTTTGAAGTTAGAATAACTCACGTAGCTAACCACATAGGATTATGAGGGTCTTTGATGGTTATAAGAATCAAAATAAACTCAAGTGCACACACATGGGAAAAAGAAGATCAAAATTTCAAGAATTGATGGAGAAGTTTTATGTGCGTCCTTTCATAAATCTTGGTTACATAGTGTGTTAGGTTGGATGGTCTAAAGTATTCAGAGAATAGATTGAACTCCTCTCTCTAAAACATTTCACACCTTTAATTCAATTAGTGCATTTAAGAATGAAAGACACACACAATCATCCTTCTTCAAATATGAACTACATCTTCATCTTGCATATTGTGTTATCTTAACTCATATCAAAAATTCATTGTCTCCACATGCATTGCCTAGATCATCATGTCATCATAGGTCTGCATACTTGGGGGCATAACTGAAAAAATCCTAAAAATTGGATAAAGTCCTAAAAAAATCTTAAAAATCAAATAAAGTCTTGAAAACCCCTAAAAATCATAAAAATGATCCACAAATACCAAAAAAAATCAAAAAACAACAAAAAACTTTGAAAAACAATCCACAAAACCCTAAACATCGGAAAACTCAAAAAACAAACTAAAAATTGAAAACAATCAAAACTTGCAATAAAATATCTTGTGAGAAACAAATGCCCTAGTAGATATCCAAAAAACACTTCGCATGAAGTTAAGAAAGGATATAACTATCTTATCAAAAATGTGCAACCAACCTGATCAAGTCTTATCAATCATCAAACTATCCACATCAACGAGATCATTATCATGTCTTAGACATAAATGAATACACTTGAAACCAGACAAATCAGTCTTAAACAGGGTCCAAAACTTTTGAAACCAAACATTATCAACTATCACATCAAACAAATCAAAGAAAAGGCACAAGTACCCTAGTGTTGGCAATTGACACTCAATTGGTTGGTTTCACTATGTTGTCATTGATGGCAACATGGATATTTATTCTGGCTTCATGTTTTGGGTTAGTTCTGTACTGACAGGTACTTCACCGACACCGACACCGACTGATTGAAAGGAATTCTCAGGTAACTGGCAATGCAGGCCGACATGGTTTAGAATCAGGTTACCGGTATTAGAGACCGACATCTTTTGGATCCAGCATCGGCAATTGTTTTTGATATTCATGTATTTATGTTATCTAGCTGACATGTATATTCATATTGTAAATATCTTTGTAAGCCGACATAAGGCATGATTAATTGTAAAGGGTATATATGGCAGTTGGTTAGATCATTTTGATAGGTGATGAATATGGGATGAATATGGTATGGATGTGAAATTGGATGTTATGTATATTAGAGAGATCATGTATTTGAAGATATTTATGTAAGCGGTATTCTGGTAAAGGGTTTAGGGTTTCAGACCGGAATAGACAAAGCTTAACCGGAACTGTATTCAGGCATAGAAGATGTTATGTTTGCAGTTCAATCGTTTCTCCGGATTGTAGTCTAGATTTATATGTAGTCAGTGAGGCTCCTTTTGTGATTGAGTAGTGTGCTCTAGGCTGTAAGTCTTCCTACAAGTGCAAGCCCATATATTTTGTAATATCTCTTCATATGGCCAGTGAATTGATATTGTAGGTCACAAATCCCAGCATGGTTTTTCCTCTTTGAGGTTTTCCACATATAATTTTGTGTGTTATGGTGTTCATTTTTGTGATTGGCTTATTGGTTGCTTTACTTCTTTCAATTTTGTATGTACCGGTATACCGGTTGGTGTATGCATGTTTTAATAAGGCTATAATTGATCATTCTGGTATAAGACTCATTCACCGACCCCCCCCTCTCAATGTTATTGGATTCCAACAATTGGTATCAGAGCCTTGTGCCTCAAAGGAAGTTCAACAACTTGAGGAAGATCCTGAATCCAGAATCCATGGATATGGGTTTGGAGAAACAACTTGAGATGGCACTTGAAGATTATGAAGCTGAAAGGATGAAGAACTTAAAGCTACAAGATGAATTGAATTCTGCTAAGGAATTCATTCTTGTTCTACAGGAGAGGCTGTCATCTGTTCAAGCTAGGAGGAAGGAACTTTTACAAAATCAGGATGATGAAGAGAAAGATGCACTTAAGGAATAGTGTCAGAAGCTAAGTCAGCAGAACATGGTCATGAGAAATGAAATGCAAGCTATAACCATGAGAATGTCTAAGGATATTGAAGACCGAAAGAAAAAGGAAGAAAATCTTGCTATATCTCTGAAGAACAAATTTGAAGAATGTGATAGGTAGGTTCATGAGAATGATATGTTGAGAATTGATTTAGTACAATCCTAGAGTAATGAACAAGAGCTTGGGAGACAAATGATAATTCTGAGAGATGATCTGACTATTGCAAGTGATTATAAATAAAAATTTAGGATTAGTTCAGCACAGCTAGAAGAGTTTTTGAAAAGACAGGCAAAATGGAGATTCTAGTGGACTTGGATTTGAACAAGGACAGAGTTCGAGTACTACAAAAGAAGATCAAAACCATAAGGCAGCCGGTAACGTAGTTCAATTCTTATAATTTTAATGGTAGATATTTTGTTTGTAATAAATTTGGTCACATGGCTAGGCAATGTAGAAATAGAGCAAATTAGAACCCTGATTCTACTCCAGGTCAATGTTCTAAATATAATAAGTATGGGCATAAGACAAAAGATTGCAGAATGAATGTAAAGTGTCATGCATGTGGAAAATTTAGACATATGGCTAATCAATGTAGGTCAAGCAATTATATCAGTTTTAGCAAAGCAATTCAAAATAACAATGTTACATATTATGCATGTAATGAAGCTGGACATATTGCTAAATTTTGTAGAAGCAAAAATCCACCGGTTGGTAATGGAGGATCAAATGAGAAAGGGAAAGAGAAGGTTAATGAAATCTTGCAAGATCATACCCAGAGATGGTTAAGGAAGTCAAAAGAACAATCTGTAGATGGTAATGCACCGGTTATTTATCCGGTAGAGGAGGTTGTTCCTGCACCGGCAAGAAGCTCAATCAACAACTAAGGCAGATGCCTTAGGGGTAGGCAAAATTCATGAAGATGTTGCATATGCCCTAGGAAGAGGTTCTGAAATATGTTCCATATATTGGAGATGCTTATCCGGCATGGAGATGTTTAATCGAAATCTAGTATCTCTCAACGGTATTCATTAATGTCAATGAAAGTTTAGTGTTTTTCTTGGAGGATAAAAGGTTGAATTCACTTCATTTTTTATCACCTTCCATTCAGAGTGATTAAGAGTGATTAAGAGTGATTAAGGGTGATTTAGTGCGATTAGATATCTTCTTGAGCGATTTCACAAGCTATTGGAAGAGCTATTTAGGGTTTTTTACCAGCGGTGATTCAGTCGTATTTATCTTCAATTATGGAAGCGAGATCATCATTTCTTCCTATCTTTGTTGCAAATCCAACTGTAGTTGAGGTCAAGGACCATCCACTATCATATTGAGGATTTGGGAATGACTAATATCAAGAGAATGTACATGAAGGAGTTAATGGGATATTTTGGAAAGATTAAACCTAAATACCAGCATATTGTTGATCTAGGGTTTACTGACATTCTGGATATTCCAGAAATCGAAGATGAAATTGTTAGGTATATTTTGAGCCGAGTACATGGAGAGTTTATCTAGCTAGATAGACCTTATAAGATTACAAAGGAGGCCATCAGGGCAATCACCAGTTTACCACAGGTTGGACAATGTCTGGAGGAGAAAATTTGAAATGATCAGGTTAACAAGATTACCGGTGCAACATCAGATGGGTGGTCAATGAGAAACAGTACTATCACCGATACTGACATCAGATTCAGTAGCATGGTCATTGGTTACAAGGTAACACAATCAAATCGACTGAATTCTCTTTCTAGCTCTTGCATTTATGCAGCTTATTAAATGATGAGAGAGAATGAGAAGATAGATCTATGTGGTTGGATGTTAGATACTATTGATAAACCTAGGAAAGCTTAAAGGACAAAAGAAGGGGAATTTCTTGTATGGTAACCTTATTGTTTGTTTAATGCTATTTTTCATCAATGAGACTCCCAGTTTTGGGAAGAGACAATGGGCATTTGATATCCCGGTAGGGAGGCAACTGAAACAGTCAATTTCTTTGCTGGTCAATCAAAGAGATGACTAAGTATGGGGATATTTTAAAGAATTTCAAAAGGCTATGAATTCTAGGATGAGGGTTCCAAAGCACATTGTTGAGAAATACTCAACCGACATATGCTTCATGGTTACGAAAGATGAAACACTCATGGAAGCAGTCAAACCCTGGAAGATATAGATTGAGGAGATGGGTTATGAAGTTGATGCATAGATTCTTGATACTTAGCAGAAGATACAAGAGGTTGAAAATGAGTTCAAATGGAAGAAGAGGGAGAAGCAGGAAGGAAAGACAAGTAGGTTTGTTGAGAAGGTTTCATAGGACATCAAAGCATTGATTGATGTTGTCCTAGAGAAAAGTAGGAAGAGAAAAGAACTAGAAGTATTCATTGAGCCTATTGCAGCTGAATCTGAATCTGAAGATGACACACCCCTAGCCTTCAAAAGGGTAATAAGGAAGAGAACTGAAGAAACCAAGCTAGAGGATAAGAAGCAACCGGTTAGGAAATTTACTATCAAGGTATCGACATAGAAGAAAGCACCAAAAGAAACACCTTCAGCCCCATCCGGTACTCGAAGAAGGATGATATTGATCTAACAATTGAATCTAGTAATGTAACTATCATTCCACCAATAACTTGTGCAAAATTATTTGATGAGAATACTAAAGATGGTATGTTAAAGAATGTACAGTTTTATTATGAAAATTTAGAAAATGATGAACAAAGAGAAGTAGAGGAAGCAGTTTTGTTATATCTGGATATTTATAAGAAATCCTTGACAGAAATTGAAAACCAAATACCGCCAAAATTGTATGATATGTTAGATGCTATAAGACTATCAGCAATGTAAGAAGACAAGCATATAAAAATACAAGAGTTGTTATCTATTTGTGTTTCTATTGCACCAAAGGAAATGAATAAGACACTTGAGGTGGCATATAGGAAAATCTTTAACATCAAACATAGAATAATCAGTCTTATGTTAGGAAGAGTAAATGAGATAATCAAGGAGACCCACAAGGCATGGGTTAAGTTTTTTGAAGAGAACCATGGTTTTTATACTTCGTCAGAATCTAAGATAGATACTATAAACATCCTGGTTGAAGGAAAAGGAAAGGGTATTATGGGTACTTCACCCTCAATTTTGAAAAACATTAAGATAGTGGAAATTAAGCCCTCGGTAGATACAAATGTACAAAAAAATGTTGAGATATTGAAAAATACAGAGTGTGTAAAGGTTGATGATGTATAGGATACTAATGTTGAGGACAAAAGTCCTCCAGATATAGACGTACAGGATGAGGTTACAGTTCCTAGGGAGGAATGGACAGTTATTGAGACTACACCATGTGGCGAAGCCACCGGTACAAGCGAGGAAGCTATAAAGGTTAAATCATCAGACGAGAAGAAAGAGGAATCTGATAGGAAACCAGTAGTTAGTCCATCAATGTTGTCAATTGACACCTCACAGGTTGGAAATAAAAGCATAAGCGAGATGAGACCTACTAAACTCATGATGATGTTTGCACAGAAAATGTTGGAGAAAGGATCTATGGATAAAAGTGTTATGGACCAGTCTATCACTATTTTGCATAAACTAGTCCTGGAGTGAAAGTTTGGCAATGAAATGAGCCCATCTGGCAAGCTTAAGATAATCACTAAACACATTTCAAAGGATTTCCAATCCTTGCAATAGATTTCAAACCGGCAAGCACTAGAGAGGTTCACATAGTAAAAGAGAGATACATTTGATCAAATGACTGAGTTTGAAAGGAAGGAAATTAATGAAAAATTGTTATTGATACATAATTTTGTAAAGAAGTGTACAAATATTTATAGAGTATGTTGTAGCACAGATGTTCTTACATTTAATTTGGATAAAAGGATTAAGGAAACTCAAGAGAAAATTGCAGGTATAGCCAATTCTTTTGATGGATTGAATTCATTGACTACAACCATTGATGGTCAGATTTTGGTTTTGGAAACCCAAGTTTCTGCTCTTGAGAAAGAAAAAGTCAAAATCATAAGAAGAGCCAAAAGTCTTAGAGGTTTGGTGAGTCCCTAGTTGGATTCACTTAGTGTACATAAGTAGGAATGTATAGATATGGTTGGTAAGCCCACACCGATAGAGTTAAATGAGAAAGAGTCATTTGCCCATATGCTAAATGGACTTGTATCTATTTCTGGCACTTTCAAATCTGGTTGGGATACTTATCTAGAGATTTTGGAGAAGGCCTATCTAGAAATTTTCAAATATATTAAGCTTCAGTAAGGTATTATTGGGATATTCATTGTACAGTCTTTCATTCTTTGTCCTGGTTTTGGATTTTTGGTATTCTTTTTGGAAATTTTAATGGTGTTGATGTCAAAGGGGGAGTGATATATATGTGAAAAATAAAAAGGGAGTTGTATACATTAGGGGGAGATAAGGAGATGTGGAATATTTTTTTATGAATATTCAGCTCAGGGGGAGCAGGTCCAGGATGAAACCGATAGATGAAACCATGACCATTTTTCACATGAGTGTTTCCATCAATGCCAAAGGGGGAGATTGTTGGCAATTGACACTGGTTTCACTATGTTTTCATTCATGGCAACATGGTAGTTTATTTTGGCTTTATGTTTTGGGTTAGTTGTGTACCGGCAAGCACTTCACCGGCACCGGCACTGGCACCAGCACCAGCTAATTGAAAGGAATTCTCAGGTTACTGGCAATGTAGACCAACATGGTTTAGAATCAGGTTATCGATATTGGAGGCTGGCATCTTTTGGATCCAGCATCAAAATTTTTTTTTGATATTCATGTATCTATGTTATCTAGTTGACATGTATGTTCATATTGTAAATATCTTTGTAAGTCGACATAAGGTATGATGAATTGTAAAGGGTATATAGGTCAGTTGGTTAGATCATTTTGATAGGTGATGAATATGGGATGAATATGGTATGGATGTGAATATGGATGTTATGTAATGCGAAATATATCAAACAGATCATGTATGTGAGGATATTTATGTAAGGGGTATTCTAGTAAAGGGTTTAGGGTTTCATACCAGAACAGACAGAGCTTAATCGAAACTGTATTTAGGCACAAAAGATGCTATCTTTGTAGTTCAATCATTTCTCCAGATTGTATTGTGGATTTATATGTAGTCAGTGAGGCTCCTTTTGTGATTGAGCAGTGTGCTCTACGCTGTAAGCCTTCCTACAAGTGTAGGCCGCTATATTTTGTAATATCTCTTCATATGGCCGGTGAATTGATATTGTGGATCACAAATCCCACCGTGGTTTTTCCTCTTTTAAGTTTTCCACGTATTTTGGTGTTATGGTGTTCATTTTTGTGATTGGCTTATTGGTTGCTTTACTTCTTTCAATTTTGGATGTATCAGTATACCAGTTGGTGTATGCATGTTTTAATAAGGCTAAAATTGATCATTCTGATATAACACTGATTCACCCACCCCCCTCCCCCCTCTCAGTGTTATTGGATTCCAACACCTAGCTGTTGAGTTTTGTCTAATTTGGTTTTTATCTTTTATCAATTGGTGAAGATCATATTTCTATGCTACTCAAGGATGTCCAAAAGTGACTAGAGGAGCTATGATAGGCATGATCCTTTACTTTGTTTTTTGTTTTGTAGTGTGAACCAATAAAATTCTAGGGCAATTTCTCTAGTGGGTATCTATGATAGGAGCATTTAGCTTGTGAATGCACACATACCTTGGCCCCTAGTGTAATTCCTAGAATGGACGGTTTATTTCTTGTCTGCTACATGTTTGTTTTTTACAATGAGATATCTATACATCCTAGTTCCTTATACCTTGGTGTACTAAGATTCATTGTTACATAATAAGGCTCAATGATGATAATATATTTCACTATGAATAAAGGAAAAGAATACTACTCATCACTTTCATTCATATCATATCATATCAATTTTTCTATTGAGATAACACAATAGATTCTTCATCTTTAGCCTATCTTTTTCAAATCTATATTTCTTACTAACACTTCTTCTAATTCAAGAGGCACAATCAACAATGTATTATGTCATAACAAAAACAATCATATATGTTGCATATCATTTTAAGTGCATTTGTGATTAGGTAGATTTCATTATCACTTAAATACGTGTTACTTATATTCACTTGCATTATTACTTAGCTTAAGTGCATCTTCATGTACACTTAATTACATTAGATTCATTTAGATAAATATCATATCATATAAAATTCATTCATTATCACATTAATATTTGCACAATCATATCATCACATTACATAGAATAGAATGCACATAGAATTATAGAATGTATCACATAAAATATCAAAATAGACACATCACATAGAATCATATATCATAGAAATAACGCAAGGCATGTAGAACACCACCAAAATGCATATCATATATATCTCAAAAAAGTGTCAGAATACAAGTACAACACAAAGTGTCTCAAGCGATACTGCCTCTATCTCTAGAAGGATCCTTCCTACAGGATCCCACCTCAAGATGTTCCAATGATGCCCTAGGAGGACCCATCACACCTCCATTGCTCGTTCGTCAACTCATCTCTCTGCTAGATCCACTTCGAGATCTATAAGCTCAATAGCTAGGCTCCCTTTGATCTTCAAGATCAATTCTCTTATATGCCTGTCAATAGTATATGGCCTCCTAAGTAATAGTGAAAAATATGTCTCACTGTGTCTGTGCATTAGTCCGTGGGCCAAACAACTAGTCATAAGCATCCATGACCACTTGTGCCCTCTGCACTACATCATCTCGCTCTCATTGGAGACAATCTCTATCAACAATAGCCCTATCCCTCTCTCCTACAATCTGATCTCTCCACCTCCAAGGCACCATATGCTCTACATAAGTGCTCCCTATCATCCATCCTTGTTGTCTCAATGTGACAACTAGATCCTCCAAGTTCCTAATCCGAGCTCTCAACACCTACTCATCCTCACCCTCCTCGTCGCCACCTGCCTCTGCAGCTGGTGCATCTCCAACCTAGGTCTCTCAATGTCCTACCCACTTCTATCCCCACCATCACTCCCTCCACTACTAGATTATTCTATCTTAGAATCATCACTCTCGCTCTCATCCCACCCAGAGACTCTCATAGATTCGGTGTCTCCACTGATGTCTACATCCCCCTCACTCTCCTCATGCTTTTCCTCTGTTGCCACTACTGCTACTAGTAGTCCAATCTGACCACCATCTCAGCCTCCCCCATCTTAGCCCCCACCATCGCACCCTCCACCATCTCTCCCTCTAACTCTCCCTCTCCCTCTCTATGCCCTCCTATGCTAGATCAATTGAGGAGAAATAGGAATCATAGGATCATTCAATGATATTTCCATATGATGCACCCAGCAAGCATCATACAAAGGTGTAGCACCAGGATCTATAACCCCTATAGACCAACCCCACTATAATGAGAAAAGAGAATCAAACTCTACAATAGCAACATGAGGTTGTACACAAGCTCCCCAATCCCCGATCTCTCACGTAATTCGAGTAGATAATTAGTAACATCGGGAACCCCCTATACCTCCCTGAACAAATGAAGTACTCGACCAGGAAGATGAATGACAATAACTCCATGGGTACCCACATCCCAACCAATCAAACATCTCTATTGATGACAATATGGTAAATTTTCCACATCATTAGCCCAATCGGGGAAATCAAGATATGGCCTACATGAAAAATACTATAAAATATCAATCTAGTGTCTCTAGTAAAGGGTGTTCCCTGACGCCCTATGCCTAATACCAGTTGTGTATCTATATGCATATGGATGATCAACACCAAGATCAACATGGACAATCAGCTAAAAGATAGCTATGTGCTCCCAAGCCCATACTTGGAGCAATGTGATCTCGCAACCAATCGACTTATGTCCAAGATAAATAACCCCATGCATCTGATGATGTAAGGTGGCCAATAAGAAAGGACCCCAAGCATAAATGTGTCTTTGTATGATCATATCATGCATAACTCTATCCCAACCAACTAGAAATCCATGTGTCCTCCTATCAAGAATCAGAGGACCGCTACAATGTTGCATACTATGACAGTCAGATCATCATAATCCAAAGCATCCCATGGGATATTGTATCCACCGCATATCTGCAGATCCTTCTCAATGCACTCAAATAGATTACATAAACACTAGATACCATCTCTATGACCGAATGTAACTTTGGTACCATATATGGAAATGTGAAGAATATGCCACACATCCTCCAAGGTAATTGATGCTTCTCCTATGGGAAAATGAAAGGAACAAGTCTTCGAGTGCCACCGCTCAATCAAAGCAGTGATCATGGCCCTATTGGTCGTAACCTCTAGAAGATGGGGAATATGATATAATCCCAAATGCCTAATCAGAGAAACCTCCTCCTGTGATAACTCATCTCACTGATCACGATCATCAGGCCTCATCTATCTGCCTATTAGCACACGAAAGTTCTCCTGCAAGAGAAACATGAGGAAATATCAGATATTTTATTTGCACGACAAAAATCAAATCAAGTATTTTGGGTTAAATCTCACAATCAACAAATGCGAACTAATAATTACAAATGTACATAAAAGACAATCAATTGCAAATCATTTAAGTCAATTGTGCATTAAGTTTTGCAAATGCAAACCATTTAAAGAAAATATGCATCAAACTTTACAATTGTGGATTATTAAAAGCATTTGTGCATTCAAAAATCAATTACACACCATTTAAAACAAATGCGTATAAATATTAGCTATTGCAAACTCATCGATAGTCAATTGAACATAAATTAAAAAAATTTCTCTGACATCAAAATGAAAAAAAATGGAAAAATGGGCAAACATAAGCAATTTTTTTGAAATACCTATCATGCCTCTAGTGTCGAGCGGTCTTTGGTATAAATGCACTTGAGCAGATAAGTGCAACCTCACTCTGTGGCCCGCCATCACATTCCAAAGTCGCAAGAAAACACTAAAATCGAGAAGAGCTCCACAAAATCAAACGAATGCAAATGACCAAATAAAAGGGCTAATTCACTATTTATACCTCAAAATTAGGGTTTTTACCACTCCAACAGTTGCATTCCCCCTGAACTTCAATGCACTTGTAGCATAGTCAAACAAATTTGAAATAACATGAAACTTCACATGGTTTCTCACTACCATGGTATCGAAAAAATGGTCTCAATTTTATAATTTTTTGACCACTTTTTCCAAGGGGGCATATTTACACTATAAGCATTATCGGGGCCTTTTCAATTTCTATGAAACAACATTGTCTCGACATTGTTTCAAAGAGGGGCAAATGTAGACACTAAAAAATGTCTTTTTCATCATCACTAATTATTCATCCTAATTAATTAAGTAATTCTTTAATTATTTAATTAAGCTAAGTATTCTTCTGAATTGACTCAATCATCACCCTTCAACATTACCAATTAGTCTATTTCTATTCTTTAATTAATTAATCAATTAACACTTTCTTAAATTTAATTAGATATTAATTATATAATTAATTACGATTTATTCCTCAATTAAATAATCTTTATTATTTAATTAAATCTATTTCTAATGTTTAAATTATTTAAATTAATTAATTTATTCCTCCAATTCTCCAAATTCAAAATTCAAACAATTTCATCTGATTTCATTTCTTTCAAATTAACATTTCACCAAATCTAGATTTCAGTTAATTCCATGTGCATTTCAGCATTCAAAAATCCAAATTCAAATCCAAACTGAAAATGAAAATAAAATTCAACTTCAAAATCCTACAACACATGTTGAAATCATAACTAATTGATCAAATCAGTTAACTCCTCAATCACCCCTTTTTACTCCAAATCACCTTTTCTAACTAATCAATCAATCCACCTATCTCTTCGATGTATTTAGTTCACTATCCAATCTATTTAGTTGACTACTGAATCAAATGAGTTAACAAGTCAATCAATCTAAGTTAACAAATCAATCAACTATGTTAACTGATTAATCTAAATCAGTTCACTCCCAACCAGAACTTGAGTTCAAAATCCCTCCCCATCTCTCATGAAATCTATATACACAACTTCAATTTCTCATTTCAAGCTAGAATCATAGAATCATAGAATCGCAGTCTTCAAAACAATTGTCTACTTTATGTAGGTAATCCTAGTGCAATACCTGAGAGCCACCTTCATACACAATTTGGAGAAGAGCAATGGAAGCCTTGCTATATCAATTGAGGGAGTCTTAATTAGATTATTTATTCAATTCAATTGATTTTGCATTATTCTATTATCATTTAAGAGTAATCCTAATTAGATTAGAGTTGTGATTCGCTCTTTGATATCTGATTATGTTATTTATGACTAATTTACCCTTAAAAACCTATTATATTATATTATATTACACTAATATTATTATAACAATATTTTTTATAAAACATTATAATAATAACATAATATAATAATAATAAGCATAAATCAATGGGGTTGTGCTCTAATGGCAAGGCCATTAGGTTCTCAAGATGGAGATCCATGTTAAAATCGTTAAAGCAACATCTAGTGTTGGAATTCCAAGTGGTGGCTTGTGAACTTCCATCATGGCTTCTAAGTTGATTTAAGTATATAGTATGTTTGAAGTACATTCTAATACAATATTATTATTAAGTTAAAATAAAAATATATGATAATATAATAGTAAAGAATAGAATAACATTAATATAATAATAATAAAATAATAGTAATAATAATATTGATATATTTTAACAAAAAATAAACACAAAAATTAAAATGTTGAGAAGGATATAACTCGGTGTTTATTATTGTTGTTGTACTATATTTTATTGTTAAATTATTATATTTGATTATTTAATTATTATTAGTTTATATTTCTTAAGAATAATCTATATATAAAAAAGGCCAGGAGATATCATCTTCAAGGCAACTATTGTATCCATTATTCCACTCCTAATTTACACAAGATTGGAGTTAGGATTATGATTGGGGATAATATTAATAATATTATTATAATATTATAAATATCGCTTATTTATGGGCATCATTGGGTTGATTTGATTTCCTCTAAAGACAAGGATGTTGTCTCGGAGGATGTTGTCCTGGAGAAACTTGATGTGGGGTGGGTCACAATCAATTTTGATGGTTCGTCAAAAGGCAACCCTAGGCCTTCGAAAGCAAGATGTGTGGCTCATGACTACAATGGCAATACTATGACCCTAGGTTCATAGAAACTTGAGGATGGTACAAATAACAATCTTGAAGCCAAGGTGAATTTGTTCATCATAAATATGAGGAGAAATTATATCTTAAGAGAGACTTGCAAATCATTTTGAATGCAAATTTTTTTTAAAAAAAATGGTAATGTTCAAGCATAGAAAATAAACAAAATCATCCAAATTATAGGAAATAAATTGGCCTTCTTTAAAAGTTTTAAAATCGCTCATACATAATGAGAGGCTAACTCGAAAGCTAACACCCACTACAAACAAGCGATGACATTACCACCAAGTAACGATGAGATAAATTTTGAAGATTTTTGAGATGTAGTGTGGGACGATTATCGAGTACGGTATTCCCATTGGAGATGGTGAAACATGCCATATTGAATGCAATGGGATCTCCAAAGTAATTGAAGTGTGGGATAGTAAAATGAAGGGCAATTGGTTTGGATTGAAGACTCCTCCATTTGTTGGGAGAGGAGGTAAGGAATCTAAAAAAGATAGAAGAGTGTTTGTTCCACTAAAAAAGAATGATGCCTTAAAATGAACTTTGATGGGGTTTCTTGGGGAAATCCTAGTACTTCAGGAGTAGGTTGCATAATACATTCCTGAGATGGAATCGTAGAAGCAAAATAGACAAAACAAATAGAGGAAGATACTAATAATGTTGTAAAATTGAAAGTAACTACTGAAGGGTTACTAATTTGTAGGGAACTTGGATTTAAGAAAGTAAAAATTGAAGTTGACTCAAGCATCATCATAAATTCTCTAAGGATGGGTTGCACCCCTAATTGGGGAGTGAGTTCTCTTTCAAGAAGATCATTTGAGTTGTTAATTTTTTTTATGCTTTTTCAATAAATCATATTTATAAAGAAGCCAATTGCTTGGCAGATCAATTAGCAAACAAAGGAGCAAATGACTTCAATGAAAAATATATTAGAGTGGCCCAAATGGAATAGGATAGGTGATTGAAGTAAGTAGTTTTAGCATCCTAAATTATACTCCCTTACAATTTTGTCTACATTTGAGCTCTCACCTTGGTGTTCATTCTCTAAGGCTTGAATAGAACCTAATTATTCTCTTGCTATGTAAATTCATCATCATTTTCACTTTGAATCATCTTGCCCCCTAATTTTGATGCCTGATTGGGTAGGACCAGGGTGTGGCACCCTGGTCCCCTTGGGACCAGAGTACCCAGTGCCCTAGTCCTTCCAATTAGGACCCAAATTTGGTTTCCTTAATGGTCATGTGATTTGAGCGAGAATTCCATCTTTATGTCAGCTCATGTCAGAAAATTAAATTGTTTTTCGATGGGAAGGTATAAAGAGAGGTCTACCCCTCTCATTTGATCATCCACACACATGAAATTCAATTAGACATCAATACATCAAGCATTCAATGTCAAGAAAGCAAGCAATCACTCTTCCTTCAAGCATTAGAATAGAGATAAAGTCAAGATTCAAGCATCGTAGTTGACATCCATGTTCTATGTTATTGAAGACTTCATGAGACCCTAATTTTGTGTGGAGGCAAACAAAAATTCACAAGGAGGTATATTTGTATATAGTGAAAATGGATACAATAATAACAATATTGAAAAGCTAAATGAATTCAACCACAAAACCCTAGCCTAACAACAACAAAGATCCACCATAACATATGAAGATTACCTAAGACAATGCAAATCAAATGAAATCACAAAGATTATACCATCACATGTCCAATAGGGTTTTGATCTCCATTCTTCCTATCTCCACTGATCTTGCTTGATATATTTGCTCTCAGATTTTATATGCACAAGAGCTCAACAAAGAACGAAATGTGGTTGCAAGTAGGATCGTAGTGTAGTCAAGTCCTTAAGATGATTCATTAGGCTGAATGATTAGGGTTTGATAATGAAGGAAGCATCTCCTTATATAGAAGACACTATATGAAATGGAGGGATAAGATTGAGAGGTGTAAAAGGAGGTCGGCTATGATTAGAGGGTAGGTAAAAGAAATAATAAAATAATGAAAAGGGTAGGTAGTGTATGAATTAAGAGATGAATGACATGTGTCATAGGTAGAAAAGGTTAATGAATTAATTAAATAAATGAATATTTTTTTAATTAATAGAAGAAGTGGGATAATTAAATAAATAAAATATTTATTTAATTTAGGAAAAGGATAATTTAAATAAATAAATGTATTTATTTAAATGAGAAATAAGGCTAGAAGAGGATAAATGAATTAATTAAATAAATAAAGATTTATTTAATTAGTAAAAGAATTAAGCTTAGATAATTAAATAAATAAAATATTTATTTAATTAGACATGACAATTTTGGGTGTCTACATTTTGCCCCTCTTTGAGACAATGCGGCTTGTCTCGTTGTTTCAAAGAAGATAATATGAACTGATACAAACTTGCCCCAAGATGGGAATGATATGCCCCCTCGAGAGATTGGATAAAAATGTTTGGAAAGATCATAGACAATCTCTTGATAAGAAAGAAAGGCTATAATGGACTGACCGGATAAAGTGACAGAGTCACGGGATAAAGAAGATTGACTCGGGAAACGAAGGCTAGGGGTAGTCTATAAGATAGACCATGGGGGAAAATACATCCTCATTGTCATCTACACATCCACGAGAGGAGATTGTAGAGCGAAAATAGAGTAGCAGTAGTCAGCAGCGATGGCTTTCATTCATAGATTCAACCACGTTCGCCGATTTCAGAGGCCAGCAGAGGCAGGAGAGCCGGTAAGTACCACAAAACCTCCTTGTACTTTGATGCATTTATTGTTGTCATTAATGCATTCTAGGTAGAGTAATAAATGCTCTTAGAATAGGGTCCAAAAAATGTCAAAAACATGTAGGCACGTCTACGTTGGTGCCAGGCGCGTTTGTGTCCAAAAATGTAAATTTTTGTCTTCTAGGTCAAATCGGCAGTTCTGTGATGAGCATACGCTGTCGATTGGATAAGCTGCTGAGAGGATACACTCAAGCAGGTCCTCTAGGGAAGACTAGGATAGATCAAGGCACTTTGTGATGAACAGTGAGTACCAAGAGAGAGTACTTTGTGATGAACAGGGAGTACTAAAGTATGAGTAGCACTTTGTGATGAACAGGGAGTGCAAATGTGAGCAACACTTTGTGATGAACAGGGAGTGCCAAACACGTAGCACTTTGTGATGAATAGGGAGTACCACTAGGATAGAAGCAACACTTTGTGATGAACAGTGAGTGTCACTAGGACTGAGATGATTGATTTGCTTGATTGTAGGAGTATTTGCCTATGTTGGAGTCACGGGAGAGATTCCCATCGACTCAGAGGTTGCGACCTGAGTTGACAGCCGAGGACCGAGCTGCGATTGAGGCTATAGGATTGAGACATATTTTGTATGTGCCTGAGTTTTGGGAAAACATGGGACTGTTGACTGTGTTGGCGGAGAGATGGCACTTCGAGACCTGTACTTTTCATTTGTCAATGGGTGAGATGATAGTCACCCTTGAGGATGTATATAGGATTTTGCGGATACCGATCGATGGGGAGCTGATCCCATACAATCGAGATGGAGACAGGTGTCCTTGAGATGAGTATTCTAGGACCCAGGACTGGAGATGAGGGTAGGACATGTGGCATGGGACACTATGACAGCCACAGGGCTAGCGCTACTAGCATTGGTAGGAGGAGCGATCAGTGGGTTCCTGTGTCCTGATAGAGCAACACGAGGGTTGGCTATGGGCTGGGGAGGAGCACTGGAGACACTAGTGACACAGCACACCAGATATGCTTGGGGAGCGTGCATGCTGGCACACCTCTATTATGAGCTACATTAGTTTGTGTATCATGGATCAGTGGGATTGGGCTGCGGGGTGACATTGCTGCAAGTATGGGCTTATGAGCATCTGCCAGTGATGAGGTCGATACACTTTAGAGGCAGGGGTCATGGATGCAGTTTTGTTCATTTGTATGACATGATCACATCACAACCACGTATTGGCAGGTTAGAGCATTGGCGGCGAGTGATAGATGATATCGGCATGGTCATATGGAGACCATACCTTGGTTGCGAGTAGTGGGAGGATGATGCAATTGAGCTTCCCTACACCTTCTGGAGCAGGTATTTGATTGGGCAGATGCCCTATGTGTTGGAGAGGTAGCTACTGGACAGGGTTGGGCGGCAATTTGGCGGGATCCAAAGGATGCCACGGGGCTCAGGCATGTATGCACAGACGGTCAGAGATCAGGCACAGTTTGGGCCCTTGCTGTCATATGATCAAGCAGTTACACAGCTGGTAGAGATGATGCCAGTACCCTAGGACATGTGGCCAGAGATTGAGGACGTCGGGATGGATGCTGAGTACACAGCATACTAGGCAGAGCATCCATTCCCACGGTTGACGGATCCGGGAGAGCCATTGGATGGAGATGGGGGTGGGGATGATGATGATGGTGGAGGTGAGGGGGGCAGAGGCCGACGAAGGAGGAGGGGAGAATTTGGAGAGAGGTGGGTTGCACCTTGGAGGGAGGGTGGAGAGGAGAGACAGGCTCTGGTGGTGAGGGGTCATAGTGGATTGCCACTACAGGTACCAGCAGCATAGGGTCCCAGACAGGTACAAGTACAGGGTTAGGGACAGAGACAGGTACCAGTACATGCACCAGTACAGGTACAGGCATAGGCACAGGAGCAGGCACCCATACAGGGGGAGCCACAGGCAGAGGCGGAGGGGGCTGACCCAGAGGAGGATGAGCTGATAGAGCTGAGGGAGATCTGCCAGGGCCAGCCAGATGAGATCTAGGAGCTGGAGAGGGAGAGGGATCAGCTCAGGGGGAGGCTTAGAGATACTGAGCGGGAGCGAGATCAGGCTATTCAGCGCTATACAGAGGCTAAGATAGCACTGAGGGCCGGGAGATAGGCAGCGGAGGATACAAGGGCAGGATATGCTTATGTCCTATGGGTAGGGGAGGAGATTGCCTACTGGCAAGATCTCTACTATGGTGCAGTGCTAGTAGATCAATGGGCGAGGAGCTTCCATAGACCGTCGCATATAGTGACAGCTACGGGAGGGAGCCAGAGCAGATAGGCATCAAGTGGTGGGGCTATGGGTCCTCCACCACCACCAGATAGAGGCGACAGGTAGGATGATCCTGGGGCGGGTCCTTCAGGGGCTCAGATTCCATCAAGGCCAGGCGGCTCTGAGGGAGGGAGTTCATCATAGTCGTAGAGGGCTCCCTTTGTATCAGTATTGCACCATTTTTGTATGATGATGTAGACACCTGCGGGTGATTGTAGCCATATGATTTTGACATCATTGTATCATGACACTTTATATATATATTTGATATGATTCATTTTTGCGGCAGCTATATGCATGTGTACCTATGTGATGAGATGTTCTTATGTGATGCTTATGATATGGATGCAAATATGTACATGATGAAATACAATATTTTTTTCTTTTATGCTTTTACATGTGTATGCTAATGCAAATGTGAATGTATGAAATGCCAATGAATATGATAATGCAAATGACTATTTACATGATGAAAATGTAAAATGTGCTAACATGTGTTGTGTGCAAGATGCGATGCAATTGTGATATCTATATGTATGTATGAAATGCTTATATGTGGTAATGCAGGTGCAACTACATGAAATGCGAATATTTTTGGCATGTCATTATACTCAGTCATGTGATAGAAGGCTACGCGGATTCGAGAAGGATGATGGAAGTCAATCAAGAAAGGGGGATGAAAGACAAAAGATATGAAAGTGAAAGAGCTTCTTGTGCGTTATCATCATTAAGCTTTACTATGGCAAGTAGGTTATGACAATCAAGGCATATGTTTGACCTAGAAAGTCATTGTACCTGTTTGCATGGAGATAAGACAGCCACAAACAAAGAATGCCCTAGTTCATACTAGACTCATAGTGTCCTCATATCCTTGGACAAGTCATAGCATTACTAAGAGACAATCCACAGACAACAAAGAAAAATAGGTGACGATACCCCATCCTCACCTTTCTAGTCAAAGACATCCTGGAGATAGAATCTCTAGTCAGAGACATCTCGGAAAAGCTAAAAGACATGTCACCAAAAAAGATGAAATCAAAAGAAAACCAAGACTGGACACCAACATCCACTGTAGTCCTCAAGTTTAGTGTCTCTTGTCACTTGTATAAGTCTTATTTGATTGTGGTCACAATGTTTACTTTCACAAAAATGATAGATAGCACAGAACCATATGTTATCTGAGTCTGTTGAAAGATTTGATTTTGTTGAAGCCCATTGTTGCTGCTGTCTCATCTGAAACTGATTGAATCCATGAAACTGATACTTTATTGTGGAGAAGATGAAACCTTATTGCAGATTGGCGATGCAAATGTTGCTTTATTGCGGATTGTGCATGGATAGACTGAAGGAAGCTGGAAGAAATTGTACTCCTCAGAATGTGTGATGTTCTCACTTCCACACCCATTACTAGACATAGGATTTTGACTTAGCCACAGATAGGATATGATTTATTATAGATGGAAAGGGATGAAAAGGAAGGTTTATTATGAATGGCTAACCAATCTTGGGTAGATCAATAACAAGCCATGATGGGAATGGGTAAGTTTATTATGGATGAATTGGTCGTGAGTGTGTGCAAAGTGAAAGGATAAAAGAGAATCCTGAAGGAGGGAGGAGCAATGTCTCTATGCATGGTACTGGTGACCCAGTTTTCACCATGGTACTTGCCCAAGGCGCCACCGAAGTGGTTTTTACCGTTGGACGAAATTATTTCTCTTTACTTTTTTCGATTTTTCAATGTTTTTTTGTGTCACAAGGTGCCTGTTTGCCAAGTTTAAACCAAGTAACAATTTTTTTGTTTTAAGATTTTTTTTGTATTTTTGAAATTTTTGAATTTTTTGTATTTTTGAATTTTTTGATTTTTTTTGTATTTTTTAAATTGTTTTTTTTTTTTTTTTGTATTTTTGAAATTAGGATATTCCAAAGAGCTATGTTTAGAACCTGCGAAGGTGCATGCTATTGATAGGATCCTCCAAAGGTTCACCTTCTATAGTTGAGAGCTAATATGCACCAGATCCATATGATGCTGTAATAATGTAGGGACCAAGTCAGTTTGGTTCGAACTTGCCCTTCTTCTCTCTGTCTTGCTAATTTTTGGGATTTTCTCTGAGAACTAAGTCCCCTACCTCAAATGTGTGAGGCTTGACTTTCTGATTGTAACTGTGATGTTCCTTGACTGAATGATGTGTAGCTTGAGTGACGGTCTTCCTTGATGAAGGAACTGAGATAGAATTACTAGTGTGTGGACTACGTTTGCCCATATGCGTGTCACCTAAAGAAGTTTGGGCATCCCTGATAACAAAGTCCCTTGAGGAAGTTCCATTAAAGATCCGTGATGTATCACTAGAAGGGAAAGGATGTGTGGAACAAGTGGATGAGTGATGGAGGTTTATGATTGTGAAAAGAAGTGAAATTAGGATGGCATGATGAAGAATTAGGATCCACAAGTATTCTTTTTGGCTTGAAATTTTAGAACTTTTGCCCCTAGTTATTTTGATATTAGGGGAGATCAACTCTTGTTCTTTTTTGTTCATAGGATTTTTATCCTTGACTTTGATTTTTGCAGAGTCCAATAGCTTTTGAATTTGATTTGGACTAAAGCAGCTTGATTCTTGATCCCCAATGACTAAGGGCTTTTGTGATTCTTGTTGATCCAAGTCTGGAAGTGGAGTGGAAATGGAATGAGTGGATGAAATGGTAAGGCTATGTGAGCTCTCAAGAGGGCTGGCAATATGCTTAATAGATTCTTCATTGGAACCACTCTTAGGACTATTGATATCAAAAGTTGCTTGCACCACTAGAGGAGATTTGCATTCAGACCTAGTAGCCACAATACTAGGTGCTTCGTACCCAATTTCTTGCAAATTATTTATAGATTGTTCTTGTTGACTGAATGTGTTAGGAGATAGTAGGAGTTGATCAACATGAAAGATATACTCACAACATCCCAGGTCTTTAATCTTGAATGTTTCTTTGAGCTCTGCTTGCTTTGATGTAGAAGCTTTCAAGGATTCTGGATCCACATATGTCGAAGATGGAATAGCTTCTCAATTAGCTAGAATTGTTATTTCTGATCTAGGTCACAGATTGTTGCAATATATGAATGGATTTGTGTCAGCATTAACTATTATTTCAACTCCATTCTAAGGAAACTTAATGCATTGGTGATATGTAGACAAGACTGCCCTCATTTCATGAATCCAAGGACGTCCTAGCAATATGTTGTATGTGAGATCTAGATCAAGTACTTGAAAAACCACATCCTTTGTAACTGGCCCAACTCTAAGAGGTAAGGTAACTGTACACTTGGATGAATGCTCTTCATCATCATATGCTTTGATAGTAATTTTGTTTGTAGAATTCACAGCTTTGTCAGAATATCCCAATTGCTTAATAGTGCTTAATGTACAAATGTTTAGACCTGCTCCTCCATCTATTAGGACTCGTTTGATTCTATGTTTGTGTATGAAGGCTTCAATGTGTAATGGTGCATTATGTGGCTGACTTACGGAGGCGTCATCGACTTCTATGAAAGTGAGGGAGTGTGGAATGGAAAGGTATCCCACCATGGCTTGAAACTAGTCCACATTCAGATCAGTAGGAACGATGGTGTCTCTCAAGGTTTTGTCAAGAATGGCTTTATGAGCGGGGGATATGCGTAAGAGCTCAAGGATGGAGATGAGCGCGCATGTCTTCCCTAGTTGTTCTACAAGATCATACTCAGGTTTGGTTGATGAAGAAGCAGTGTTTTTAGTTGGAGCACCTTGCAAAGTGATTTTACCTCGATGGGTTGTAACATGACATTCAGAGGTAGGTTCAGAAGAAGATCCAACACTTTTTAGGACAATCCTGGGTCTTTGAGTAGAATTCTCAGACGCTTTGTCCTTGATGATAATGGTAGAGACATAATTGTCCATCGAGATGTGATTTATGGTTGAATCATAGTTGTAAGATGCTCTAGTATAGTTGGTTTGATCCTCTGTGGCTTTAGCTTTTCCCTTGTCATGTTTTGGGAATGGTTCCTTAAACATCTCATATTCTTGATTGGAGGAATGTCCCTCAATCTCAATGTCACCTCTATCAATGAGATCTTGTATGATGTTCTTTAGTCGATGACAATTTCCTATCTTAGGACCCTTGCTCTTATGAAATTCACAATACTCATCATCATTCCACCAATTTGGTTTAACCTTTGGTTCATATGGAGGAAAATCTGGAACTGTTATTACCTTATTTGCCAGAAGCTTCTTGAAAACTAACTCAAGTGGTTCTCCCAATGGGGTGTACTTTCTTCGTGATCTGGAAGTTGTTTGAGTATTCACTTGATTGTTTGTAGAACTTGATCCAGAAAAAATGAATTTGGGTCGCACTATGTTGGCATCAACAGCACCATCATTGACTGTGTTCTTGTTTTTATTCCAAAATCTTGGCTTGTCTTTTCCTTTAAAGTCATCTTTGTTTTCCTTGAATATCTTAATGACTCCTTGTTCAATTAGGACCTTTTATGTCGCTAAGCCTTTTCAATAACATCCTCGAAGGTGGACAAACAAGCTTTTCTTAGATCATAGCCAATGTCTTTGTTAACATTCTGGGTGAACATTTCTACCATTTGTTTTTGTGGAATTTCACAAGAGCATCTGCTGGCTAGATTCCTCCATCTTTGTAAAAATGATGCAAAAGACTCTCCCTCTTTTTGCTTGGTGTTGCACAATGTAGTGACTGATATGTCTGTCTCTATGTTCTAGGAAAAATGTTGAATAAATGCCTCTACTAAGTCACCCAATGACTTAATACCAGGTGGAAGTTGGGAGAACCATTCCATAGCTTGATCGCCTAGGCTTTGTGGGAATAATCTCATTAAATATGTCTCTTCTGCTGCTACCTCAATGCAAGTTGTGAAAAATTGTCTGATGTGTGCCTTAGGATCCCCTTTTCCTCTATACTTATCAAATTTAGGCATCACAAAGTGTGTAGGAAAAGGAGGCATTGGAATGCTCTTGTCAAATGGATAAGGACATATGTCTCTCATTTTGTATGTTGGCTTTGGTGTATTTATGTCCTCCATTTTCTTTTGTAAGTCCCTGATTTGTTGCTCCAAATTGCTCTTTGGTGGAGATCAACTTCTTGGACCATACCCTATGTTTGAGGTACCCATTGGGGGGGGAGCATGTTGCATATATTGATGATATTGATCATACACATGTTCATATGGAGGAGGTCTATAGTGATGCTTCATATATGGACCACTTGGTATAGATTCATGTTGAGGAACACCATATCTATTTTGTGCATGTGTACCATACTCTACAGGCTTGTCATGTTCTAATGTGTTGCCCCCAAATTTGACACAGGGTTTCCTTGTGTCCAAATTTTGAGCATGCCTTTGAATATCCAATTGCTTTGGTGGTTGATCCTTAGCATTGATATGTGATTGAGCATATTTCTCTACATAAGACTTCCATAATGGTCTGCAAAGGTGAGTATCATATGCTTGACCATGTCTATGTAGGACCTCTAGTTTTTGAAACAAAGATGATGGTGATTCAGGCACAAGATGTGGTCTTCTATTGCCTCCACTATTAGGCGTCCTTTGATCCATGTTGGAGTGAGGTTGTTGCAAAGTTCTATGTTCCATTATTTGAGACATGTCAAAATCATGAGGTATCTTGGCTCCACTTTGTGCCATCATTTGTAAAAAGTATTGTCTATCCCTCCTCATTATTTCCTCAATCAATCGATTGAAATGGGAATCCATAATGGATTCTTCCACATCTATTGAATGTAGTGAAAAGTTGTCCATATCATCATTGTGTGTATCATTGTTGTTTATAGTGTCCATGTTCTCAACATTTGGAATGTTTCTATAGGAATCCATGTTAGGTAATGTAGTATGATCAGAATTGAAAAAGATATCATTGTCATACTCATAAGAACTTATGTTTGCAGATTCTTGAGCCTCTTTAGTTTCTCTCCTAGATTTTTGAAGACGGGTTTCAACCATGAACTAGGTATTGACCAAGATGTGTGAGACTAGATGAAAATGGAAAAAGTATGGAAGACCAAGGGTTGGAAGGAATGTAAATTAATCTGAGGTGTACTTGCAATGTCCAAAGTGTAAGACCAAGTATGTATGTAGTAGAGTAGGTGTGACTTCCAAAGGGAGGATAGTTTCTCTTGATGAGGTAAGTTGACCTTGACTCTAAGTAAGACCAAATGAGACCCAAAGGTAAGAAACCTTGATGAGGGACCACTTAGCAAAGTGTTGTTGTATGTAGTGTGCTGACAATGTATAGTGAGGACAAGCAAGTGACCTTTTGACTCAAGTTTAGTCAAGTGTGAATGTAAAGTGAGATGTGAAGCAATGATGGATTTTGTGAGACCCAAAGACAGGTTGAATGCTAAATGAAACCATGGAGAAATGACCTAGGAAGCTCAAGAATTCTGAAACTGACTGTGTTTGTTTGCTGGACTGTAACAGTTTTTCAATTCTGAACACAGACACGCCTGTATACTTCACAGACGCGGTTTCCCAACACAGACGGGATCCTGAGATTTTTTTTTGCCAAGTGTAATGTTGATTGTTGGAACACAGATGCTATTCTACCCTTCACAGACGCGGTTATACAACACAGACGCTATTATGTCCGACACAAACGCGTTTCTGTAAAATTTGTACAATTTTTTCCAATCTGTGAAGTCATTTTGTTGTGACCAAATCTGACTATTTGACTATTTTTTTCATGACAAGAGGACACAATGTTGATGAAGACCCAATGTTTGCAAGTGTCTAGACTCAAAAATGACTCCAAGAAAAATGTGTTGTTTGATGTAAAAATGTTTTGCATACACTTGAAGACACAAAAGACACAATGTTTTTCTATTTGGTCTTGAATGTTTTGAATGTTTAAAATAAGTCAAGCACAATTCTTATGGCTGGCCAAGATAATAGTTGTTGATCCCACATGGGGTTTTACCCCCGAGGCTACGCTATTCAGAGCGGATACTTAGATGCTTGACCTCACTGGCTCCACCCTCGACACTCAATTCTTGGGTCAGCCAAGCATCAGTCCCTATGGAAACTCCCCATGGTGAACTTTGTATCTCTACTAAGAACCATATGTGTGTGGGCCGCTACCAGAGGTCCGACCTCCTGCCCCAACAACTAGAAGGATTTGGGCTTCTAAAACAAAAAGGTGCTAGTAAGGGCATCTGCTCATGTGGCCATACATGCAGCACTTTCAGCTCTGTAAATACAGAAGGCTCCCAGTCGGTAGGGGTTACGCCCTACAACTGATCAAATAAATTTGATCAAACAGGTTTATGGGGAGACATAGTGTCGGTATGAACTAATCAGCACACATTATTCATAGTTTTCACCATGAATACATTTGTTTATAGTGGTTCGGAAGAGGTGGGTTTTCCTCGCTACCACTTGGGTCATTCTCTTCTCACTAGTAGTCCTAATGACCACACGGGAAGATAGGCCCTCTAAAGATTAAACAAAAAGAGCCTATTGCTCAAGACACAAAAGACAATGATTCAATTTTAGTGCACCAATTGAAGTGTTTGCTAGTCTATGAAAACAAGGCACACAATAAAAATCCAAAAACCCTTGCCAAGGACCTGCAAGAAAGAGTTGTTAGTAGTTTGGATTGTTTCAAATAATCACCCCTTCCTGCAAGCACACAAGTTAGGTAAATTTTAAACCCAAAAGACTTTGTGAAAATAGGGGCCTTCAACCAAACGATTTAGCTTCCAAGACAAGCTGCACCAATTTTTTTAGCTAGATCTGAAAATGTTAGTTCAAAATAAACCAGATCTGAAACAATAAATGCAAAATTCAAACACTGAATCAATAAAAACCCAAAATTTGAAACTGGTGAACACAGACACGATTACCCTCAACACAGACGCGATTGGGTGACATAGACGCGATTTTGTGAGACACAGACGCGACTACAGAACTCAGACGCATCTTCTGGACACAGATGTGGATAAAAATAGCGCAGACGCGACTTTATAACACAGATGCACTTTCTTGGAACCTGCAAAATAAAATATTGCCAATAACACAGACGCGACTCCAGATGTTGCAAACGTGCTAGAAAATCAAAAACACGATCTGAAAGTACGCAGATGTAAAAATATCAAAATGCTGTCGAAAACGTCAGATCTAAAACTTCAAAATACAAAATTTGCAACAAAGATGTTAAATGCAAAATGGACAAGAGTCCCACCAGGCGTGCCAAAATGTATATGGTGAAAATGGATACAATAATAACAATATTGAAAGGCTAAATGAATTCAACCACAAAACCCTAGACTAACAACAACAAAGATCCACCATAACATATGAAGATTACTAAGACAATGCAAATCAAATGAAATCACAAAGATTATACCATCATATGTCCAACAGGGTTTTGATCTCCATTCTTCCTATCTCCATTGATCTTGCTTGATATATTTGCTCTCAGATTTTATATGCACAAGAGCTCAACAAAGAACGGAATGTGGTTGCAAGTAGGATCGTAGTGTAGTCAAGTCCTTAAGATGATTCATTAGGGTGAATGATTAGGGTTTGATAATGAAGGAAGCATCTCCTTATATAGAAGACACTATATGAAATGGAGGGATAAGATTGAGAGGTGTAAAAGGAGGTCGGCTATGATTAGAGGGTAAGTAAAAGAAATAATAAAATAATGAAAGGGGTAGGTAGTGTATGAATTAAGAGATGAATTACTTGTGTCATAGGTAGAAAAGGTTAATGAATTAATTAAATAAATGAATATTTATTTAATTAATAGAAGAAGTGGGATAATTAAATAAATAAAATATTTATTTAATTTAGGAAAAGGATAATTTAAATAAATAAATGTATTTATTTAAATGAGAAATAAGGCTAGAAGAGGATAAATGAATTAATTAAATAAATAAAGACTTATTTAGTTAATAGAAGAATTAAGCTTAGATAATTAAATAAATAAAATATTTATTTAATTAGACATGACAATTTTGGGTGTCTACAATATCATTTGTGTTTTGGTCATTATTCAACATCTCCTTAAAAGGAGAACATTCCATTACTATAATTCAATCAGATTTTATTTCTATGTCATGGTTAATTTGAAAACTAGGGTTGGACCTAATGCAAACCCCTATTCCCCTTCTCTAGTGTGTGTAGGAACACGTACGGAGCTATGATCTTAAGGATAATATTTATTTGCAGAGACAAATCAATCCCCCATTAGAGTGTGAAAAGTTCGAAGGACCAAAGCGACCATCACACCGGTCGCAACAAATCAAGAGCTCCTCCTGGGAATAGATCAGAATCCTCACAATCCTCAAATCTAGGTTTGTGGCTCGATCCAACAATTGTAGCTTACTGTTTATGCATTTTTACATCAATTCTAGTACTTTTACCCTAATTTCAAAAAAATTAACATTTTAATTCAACTTAAGGAAATGGAGAGGCACATTACAAACCCCATGGAATTAGATCACTATTGAGACCTATTAGGTTTAAATATATCTAATTCCTATCTTTTCTTAATGTGTTGGTCCATAAGTAAAATTAGCAGTTTTCATACATCTAATGATGGAAACCCTAATTTTTCACCATCACATTTTGGTGAACCAGATTCCTTACATCTATAATTTTGATTTATGTTCTTATATTTGAGTGTTTATGCAATTTAAAATTCAAAATTTTTATTTTCAAGTTTAATTTTTTTTTAAAATTTAAAAATTTAGTGGCTAAATTCACAAAAAACCTAAGTTTTAATTATAAAATAAAGCTTGTGGGTTCTCTAACTTGGTTTTATCATTTCAAATTTGATGATTCATTTAATTTAAAATTCAAATTTCCCTCCTGGATCTCATTTTTAAATTGAATTACATAAATTTAGTGGTTGAATATACAAAAACCCTAATCTATAATTCTAAAATTTACCATGAGGGTTGCATAAATTTTCAATTTAATTTTTTATATATGATTTTCATGAATGTTATGCTATGATCTAGATGCATTTTTATTTCAAATTCATAAATCAAATTGCTTAATTAATTTGTTAATCAACCATTTTTACAAAATTTTGTATTGCTTAGTTGTATTCAAATCCAAATTTCCCTCCTTTGTGCATGAGTTTTGCTACTATTAGTCCTACCTATAATATTCCCATGAGAATAAGTTGTAGAATTAAGGCTTCCCAAGGTTTAATTACTAAGGATATGGAGCTTATAAATTGTTTCATGAGAATAGGGGTGGCTCTTCTATTCCAACACTCGATGTTATTTATCCCCATTCTTTACATAATTCTCATGATTAGGGTGAATCACTAAGTAGGGTTTCTATTGACCAATTGGAGAAGATTGAAAATTAATTTGAAAATATTCAACAATGGATGAGTCAACAATACCCAAAAAGTGAGGTTATCCCATTGATTGAAGAATTAAAAATAATGGTTCAAAGTGATAAATTTTGCATTGATTTGTTGTGTGGTCTTGCTCATATTTTTGACAACAATATCATGCCTTTGAAAAGTTGTGTCAAAGCCCTTGGTTACACTCAACTTCCTAGTGAAGTTAATCATTCTATTCCTATGACTACTTCTATACTAGGTGTGCCTACCTTTACATCCAACATAATGTCTACTTCCACACAAAATGTTATTCCTACACATGTTAGTTAAGAGGGCAACATTGCTAATCAAAACTCTTTCATACCTTCTTTTGTGAGCCTTCCATTTGTTACCCAATCATCTCCCATGCCTACCTATAATAGAATCCCACATCATTATTCTCAACCTTCATTCAACAATGTTACTCCTCCATCCTAATCAAACATGTCCAATTTCAACCCTTCCACCAAAGCAACTATTAATAGCCTAGCTCAAACCGGGTCATCCTTGCAACAAAAAATAGCTTCAATGAACCAATCAAAGTTTAATGTGCCAAGATTTGATGTAATGAGCCCACTGTCTAATAATATTGTTTGTGTTGTCCCCCTTAAACATCTATAAGCCCCTCAATTTGATCTTTATAATGAAAAATGTGATCCTATGACTCATGTGAAAACATTTCAAACTTTGTGTAATGATTTTGCTTATGATCAAAACTTTTGGCTAAATTTTTTACTAGAACATTTAAGGATAAAGATTTGTAATGACATTATTCTTTGCGTCCTTATTCAATTACATCATTTCAATAGTTGGCTAATGCTTTCATTCAATAATTTTACAATAATATTGGTTCTAAGATTACTTTCACTGATTTGATGCATTGTAAGCAAGGTGTTATTGAAAAAGTGATTGATTTTATTAGTAGAGATAATCATTTGTGCAAAGGGGAAAATGAGTGGAAGGTGGATTGGATTGTTAATATGCAAATAAAAAACATAAAAACATATGAAACCATGAAGCATAAATCAAATCACATAAAAACATGAAGATAAATTCTTATACCTTACAACCTTTACCTTCTCCTTCAGATGGAGCTTGGATTGAGTTGAAGTGCACCCAAATGCCTCCAACATGATGTCGATTTGCTCCTAGATTGCTTGATGTGGTTGGATCTCCAACATTATGCACAACTGGATAAAATGGATGTGAGGGATGAGATGAATAATATGACTAAGTATGGATGAAGGATAATTTTGGCATGGTGAGGATGCAAATATGATTTTCTAGGCACAAACTAACAACATGAACTTGCTAAAACTGGAGATGAAATGTGAGGGGATGGAGTTCTCAATTTATATGGAGAGAAGAGAAAAAATGAAGGGGTACGGTTCACCCAAGATGGAGGGTCAAGATTTATTGTGAGCTCACAGAAGACCCAAGAGGAGGTGTGGAGACCAAGAGATATGCCTTAAAGGCATTTTTTGTCTCCACACACTTCAAGGTACATTGGGAAGACCTCCGAATGTGCCTTAAGAAGAGCAAGGGATAGGAAATTTCTTAAGGAATGGAGAGGAAGAATTAAAAATTCTTTAAGAAAGGATGATCATGGGAATTGGAGGAATAAGAAGGAATTACAAATTCCTTGGAAGATGAGATGCCTAGAGGAATGTGAGATTTTGAAAATCTCACATTCACCTAGGAAAAGGGAATTTAAGGAGAGTGGTTGGAAGGAAGGGACAAGGAGTTGACTTTGTGGCTAATCATGATTATTAGCCACTAGCAACTCATTAGGAAGGGGATTAGAGGAAAGGTTAGGTGGGATTAGGATAGATAAGATTTGTAGGAGGATTTGACTAGGAGAGAGAATGAGTGGAGGGAATTAAAAATTAGAAGAATAATACTAAGTGAGCTTAGGGAGTTTCTAGAAGAATTTATTAGGTTAATGATGGATTAGGAAAAGATGATTTGTAGGAATCACTTAGGTTAACTAATTAATTTAAATTAATTAGTTAAGAGGAGGATTTTGAGAATATTTAATAGTGAAGATTTTAGAAGAATAAAAGGGGGTTGATTTTTTAAATATATCAATCACAGACTATAGTGACAATATTAATTATAATTTATTAATATCGAGGAGAATTAAAATTGGCATAATAAATAAATTAATTATGTCAAGAATTAAAAATAATTAAAATAATAATTTCTAGGTGTCTACATTTTGCCCCTCTTTTACGCAGTGGCAAATTTGGCGATGGGTAGAAGATAGAAGAAAAAGAAACGGATGCCCCAACATAAAGTGTGGGAGGTGTATGCCCCCTTGAGAATTTTTGTAGAAAGAAAATAGACGAAAAATTCTCAAAAATAAAGAAAAATGAATTTTAGTGGAGGAGATAAGAGAGGAATAAATATGAAGTAGATGCAGAAAATCCAGAAGAAAGAATAGAAGGTGTGAGACTACGGAGGGAAGGGGCCCTCGCGGGGGCCCATGTAAGCCACAAAGGGCCCAATGAGGAGTCATTGCTACACACAAGCCTTGGAGCCACTCAAAGCGTAGAAGAAGAGAAGGAGAGATGGACCGCATTCGTACCTGTGATCATCGCACCAAGAGGATCTGATGGCTCGACAGACTCACTAGCTATGGACCACCAGTATGTAGGACCATCCCCTCTTTTGGAATTTTTAGGTTAGTGGTAGAATTAGGGTTAAGTTTAGGGTATAGAATTGGCTAGGTGCATGCACTGATCGCTATTTCAACACGTGCGCCCCTTGGTTAGCGCGGTCGCTGGCGAATAGCGCAGGCACTCTCTTGGAGGGGTAGGTAGAACAAGATTTTTGGGGGATGGGGGTTGATTAGCATGGTTACTCGTGCTTTGGCACAGGCGCTCACACTTAGACATGGGCACTCATGGGTTTGCATGGGCGCTCACACTAGTGCACGGGCACTCGTGTTGATGGAGGTTGGAAGGAGGGCTAGAAAGGTTGGATTTATCTATTAGCACGAGTGCCTACAAATTGGTGTGAGGGCCATGGTTTTGGCGTGAGCGTTGGACAAATCAGTGCGTACACTCAAGAGGGGGGAGTTTAGATTTAGGTTTAGAATTTTTGGAATAGGGTGAGGGTATGGTTGGTTCTAGAGTATAGAACAGGACTTGTGGACATGGAAGTAATGATTTGATTTGTTGGATGCAGGCGAAGATGGGGTCATTGGCTTCGAGGGAGCAATGGCCTCCTATGATGAGCTTATAT
This sequence comes from Cryptomeria japonica, assembly GCF_030272615.1. Taxonomy (NCBI): domain Eukaryota; kingdom Viridiplantae; phylum Streptophyta; class Pinopsida; order Cupressales; family Cupressaceae; genus Cryptomeria; species Cryptomeria japonica. Next base: position 301,930,163 of record NC_081408.1, read on the forward strand.
TGGGAGTTAGGCCATGATGAGCTGGAGGTGCTAGCCATTCTTGGATTACATTATATGGGCAGGTGGCTGAGGATATGAACGCATACTGTGATGATGAAGCCTTAGTGGAGAGGTGGGACAGTAGGTATAACACCTTCCATCTTCCTACTGGAGAGGCGATAGTGACTCTTTTGGATGTATGGAGGATATTGAAGATCCCCATACATGGTGTCATCCCAGAGTATCAGTTGGATGCAACAAATTTCTAACTTCGGGAGGTTTGTGAGTATGAGACACCACCGATGCTGGATAGGAGTGTGATGCATTTGGGCAAGATGATGGGTATGCGGTGGATTCCTCAGTTGGTACTATTCATCTGTGGATTATACCTAATTTGGGTGAGCATGTATTTCCTGTTGGATGGAGTAGGTGCCTTTATTTCATGATCCATGATGGTGTGCAGTATGTGTGGGGAGCAACGATGCTAGCTCAGTTATACCATGATATGCATCTAGTGGTGTATAGGGAGTATGCCAGTTTATTTGCAGGAGTGACACTTCTTCATATCTGGGCTTTAGAGCACATTACAGTTACTTCACCACTGGGGGGTACAGGACAGGCGAGCTTGACAGCCATATATGGATAGATATAGGGGGTTGTTGCATTATATGAAAATAGAGTTTGTATGGTTTTGGTGTAGGATTCTGGATGAGCTTACATAGTTTACATGGTGACCATTTTTGGGTTGTGAGAGATGGAGGGTTGACTGGTAGTTGCATTGGGCTAGGGTAGAGATGTGGATGTTTGGCAGGTTAGTGTATATTATGGAGTACATTATGGATTGTTCAAAATGGCCAGACAGCTCGGACAGGTTCAGGATATAGTGGGGGATATTAAGTGTATCCTCAGATTATAAGGGGGGTGAGGTATTGGGGCCCAATGGTGAGTCCCTTAGAGGGCAGGACCAGTTTTCAGACAGTATCTCATTTGGTCTGGGATGAGCATATGGGAGTAGGTGAGGATCGAGGTACTACAAGAGGATACAGGAGCTAGTGCGAGGGCACTTATCAATACACCTTACCATCCCTAGGGTTTTGGAGGAGGAGGAGTCATAGCTGGTGGTAGATCAGGTCGCTAGTGGTGAGGATGATGGCCCAGGGGAGAGAGTTGTGATTGGTGCAAGGCGCGGTGCGGGTGGATAGTAGAGGAGAGTCCAAGTGATATGGAGGAGGGATCCAAAGGAGGGAGAGGGAGAGGGCAAGGATGTACCAGTAGGAGAGGTCATAGAGGCTATGGTTGGCGAGGGAGAGGTGGTTGTACCTATGGATTCTCCTGAGGCACAGGTGGAGGAGAGGGGAAGGGTATCACAGGCTCACTTTGACAGAGTACAGCAGGAGCACGATACTACTTGGGTGAGGCTCCATTCTGTTGAGGATGAGCTACAGATAGACAGGGCTGGGAGGGAGAGTATGGGCGCAGAGGTGGAGTGACTGATGCAGGAGATATCAGATTTGACAAAGAGCCTCCATACTATGAGGACAGAGGTAGATGCCTTGAGGAAGGAGAGGGAGGAGTCAAAGAGGATGCTAGAGGAGGCTCAGATAGGGACAGCTATAGTGGGCCTTCAGGATGTTATTCATAGACAGGATGCCGAGTTAGAGGTAGATGTGACACAGCTGTGGGGGGAGACAGATGCAACCCGCCAGGTGTTGGTTCCTATAGGGCTTGGGTAGATTTATGTTTATAGTGTGCAATAGTGGGATAGGGCAAACAGGGTAGCTTGAGAGGCAGAGTATTATAGGGGTCTATATCTTGGAGCAGTACCTACAGTACAATGAGCGACCTCATACACAAAGAGTGTGTGATCTCACATGACCTAGAGTCAGCAGTCATCACAAAGTCAGCAGACAAGTGGATTGGTGGGTTTTCGGCCACTGAGAGGAGAGGAGGCAAGAGGATTAGGTGGAGGAGGTACAGTAGAGGGGGGTGGGGAGACAGGACGGGAGAGTTAGCTACATTTTTGGCTTGTGTATCATATTTTGCCCCTTCGAGGCAATCATTGTATTATGACAGACATATTCATCTCTTTATATATATATATGATTTTGTGATGATGGATGATGTGTGTAGCTTTTATCATGATGGTTTCTCTTTATTTTTGTTGTGATGAGATGTATGGATGCAATTATGGATATGTTGTGCTGACCTATTTGTGATGCAGTGTGGATGCTTATATACGTATGCCTATGATATGTTGCTGACATGTTTTTTGGATGCAGGTGATTATGCTTTTTGATGTGTATATATATGTATGATGGATATGTAGATGTAAAATAATTTATGATGCAGCCTATATGAGGAATGATGTAAAATGATTTATGATGCAATCTGATGCATGTGATGAAATCTAAGTGCAAGCTATGTGATAAATGTTTGTGAAAGAATGACAATCTAAATTAGTAGTGTAATGAAATGAATAAGTAATGTAATCTATATGAATAATATGACCTGAGTGAATAATGCAAAGAGTGAATATGTCAATAATAACACAATGATCTTAGATAGAAAATAGAAGAATATGGAATAGATGGGGAATGGAGGAAATTGAGGACTCCATGGGGTTATTAGATTAGGACTTTATGGAATGGTGGTGAAGGTTGTGCACAAAAAATATGGAGAGCCAACCTAGTTTGATATTGCCTCGAGTGACTTGCACCATTGATTATAGGAATCAGGATGCCATGAGAAACCCAAGGCGTGGACTAACTCACAGTCAAATGGGAATTACTTACACACAACTATGCAAGTGTTGAGAAACACTAATACAAAGTTGTGGGTACGTGCAAGGAAACACTCAAACACATCGATACCTCTTGTACATGAGAGGGTAAGTGATCATAAACACTAGTACCAGGTCACCAGTTTATACAAGAGAGATCCAAAATATGCCATGCTATGAAAATATGCCCTACTATGCACCTATTCTAAACATACCTGGATATGGAAAATCCAAGTAGTCATAGATAGATGTAGTCATAGGGAAAAAGATGCAAGTCTAAATGAAAAACCCAAGAAATCAAAAGAAGTCATTCACTCATGACCAACTGACACCACTTGCCAAGAGTAGGAAAAGGGTGGAGGATTAAGTTGCCAGGTGAGGGAAGGATTCATCCCTAGGGAAAAGTGGAATTTTGGATTGGGCAAGTGATCATATGGCTTTGAAGATTAACTTGTGGACTTAGGACTATTCTCAAGACATCATGAAGCTCACACAAAGGTACACAAGCTCAGTTCGATGGGACATTCCTTATTCATCATTTAGGTGAAGACTCATCATCATATGCAAGATTTATTCGAAGGTGGAATGGAAGGAATGTTGCGATGGGTGGACTGGATGGGAGGGTGATTGCAGTACCGCCCTGATAGACAATGGATCCGATTTTTATTTACCTTGGCGCCTACATGGAGGTTTTCACCAAGGTATTTATCCATAGTGCCACAAAGTGGTTTTCACTGATGGACGAATTGTTTTTTTTTTGGGTGTCACAGGGTGCCTAATCTCTACGTTTTCACCAAAGTGACAATTTTTTCAGGATCTTTTTCTCATTTTTATGTATTTTTCATGATTTTTTATTTTTTTTAAATTTTCTTGACAATTTAAGACTTTCTGAGGACTAGGCATAAAATCTTTTGAGGTGCATGATATTCATTGGATCATCCTAAGGATCGCCTTCAGGAGTAGACAACTGATAAGCTCCTGATCCATATTTTACCATGATTACATATGGTCCAAGCCAATTAGGCTCGAACTTGCCTTTCTTTTCTCTTCCTTGAAGGTTTTTATGATTCTCCATGAGGACAAGATCACCAATTTGGAATTCTTGGGTTCTGACTTTCTGGTGATAACTCATGCGCAAATGGTTCTGATATACCTAGAGATGATTCAAGGCCTTGAGGTGCCTTTCATCTAACAATTCTAGTTCTTGTAGGTGGGCAATTCTATATTCTTCATCTGGTAGGGTATTTTGTACTGATACCCTTAGAGAGGGGATCTCGATCTCAAGGGGAAGGATGGCTTCAGAGCCAAAGACCAAGGAATAAGGGGTGGTGCCTATAGGGGTGCGGATGGAGGTGCGATAGGCCCATAAAGCAGGATGGAGTTGGAGGTGCCAATCACAACCAGCTTCATTGACTATCTTTTTAAGGATTTTGATTAGGGTTTTATTAGAAGCCTTAGCTTGACCATTTCCTTGGGGGTAATATGGGGTGGAGAAGCAATGTTGGATGTTGAATTTTTGGCAAAGTTCTTTGATATTCTGGTTTTTAAATTATCTGCCATCATCTGTAATGATAACTTTTGGAATGCCATATCGACAGATCAGGGAGTTCGAGATGAATTTGGATATCTGCTTACCAGTGGTAAAAGTAAGAGGGATAACCTCTACCCATTTGGTGAAATACTTGGTGGTGGTGATCAGGAATTTATGTCTGTTGGAGGATGAAGGGTGGATTTTCCCAATGAGAATGAGCCCCCACTATGAGAAGGGCTAGGGTGTAATTAACGACTGTAATTCTTGTGATGGTGCATGAATCTTGTCGCCATGTTACTAGTAAGGGATGGATTTTTTCACATAATTATATGCATCTACTTCAATTTTAGGCCAATAATATCCTGTTCTCAAAAGATTTTTAGCCAAGGTGAACCCACTTGAGTGTGCCCCACAAATGCCCTCATGTACTTCGTGTAATGCCCATTCCGCCTCTTGTTTATCTAAACACCTTAGGAGGGATCCATCAAAATGCCTTCTGAATAGGGTGTCTCCAAGGATGGTGTAACAAGCATATTGATGAATGAAGGTTTGTTGTTGGGTTTTGGTGAGGTGTGGGGGAATGGTGTTGTCTTTTAGGAAAGTGAAGGTTTCTTGGTACCAAGGGGACTCAAGACCAACGAGTACACACACCATTTCAGACTCTGGTAGGTCGTATGTCGGGATAAATAGTTTCTCAACAAAGAACTCAAACTTTTGACTATGTGCTGGCATCTGAAGGAGGGAGCCGATGGTGGCCATTGTATCTACAACCCTATTGTTTGTTCATGGGACTTGATCAAACTTGATTGTCATGAAATGTTGATTAAGATCTTCAACCATGGTATGATAGGGAAGGAGTTTGTCATCTTTTGATTGGTATTCGTCATTGACTTATTTTATGACAAGTTGGGAGTCACCATCAACTTGTAATTCCCTTATTTTCCAGTGGATAGCCAAGCACGATCCTGTAATGAGTGCCTCATATTATGTGATGTTGTTGGTACATGCAAAAGCTATCTTGTATGACTTTGGGATGCCATCTCCTTGAGGTATGATTAGTAATATTCCTGCCTCTGATCCATTTTGGGTGCAAGAGCCATCAAAGTATAATTGCCATGTGGAGGATGTGGTAACAGTCATAATGAATTCATCTGGTAATTCTGTGAGAATAGGATGGTCACCTAGAAGTGGAGCATCTACCAACTAGTCTGCGATGACTTGTCCCTTGATTGATTTTCTATCTACATACTCAATGTCAAACTCGCTTAAGAGCATGGCCCATTTAGCAGTTCTACCAGTGAGGGCAGCTTTTCACAAGAGATATTTAAGCGGGTCAATCTTAGCAATTAGTTTTGTTTTGTTTTTTATTAAGGAAAAATAGGTTTTAAGGAACCCAAAACCCATTTACATTATGAAATATGAGCATGAAAGAAACAAGACCAAAAAGATGCAAAAGACTAGCACAAAAACCAGTAGGTAGGACAAAAAGACAGCAAGGAGCTAATAAGAAATTGGCATCAAAAACCTAGTATTACATATCAATTGAAAACTTTTATAGACTCCTTAGCATTCTGAACCAAAAGCATCATCACCTTAGCAGCTTCTCTTAGATCATTTATCTCCTGTTTCAGCTGGATATCTTTCATTTTGGTCTCCATCTCAGTGGTATTCTGCCTAGTCCTTCACCTAGAAATTTGATGGGTGGAGCTACATGTCAGTACATCTTCAATGGTTACCAAGTTCTTATCCTAATTTTTCCTCTCTAAATGATCCACCAAGGCATTTATATTATGTGAAAAAACTCTTAGGACCTCAAGATTGTGGTTCATGAAGCTTTTCAGAGCCTTCTTAGTTCGAGCAACCTGAGTATTGATATTGTCTTTATCCTCCTCAGCCTGTTCTTTTATAGTTCTGATAACGTCCTCCAAATGTTTCAAATCCCCTTTTATTAGGTCTTTTTCTAGCCAGTACTCCATCTCAATTTCCTCCTCGGCTTCACTGGTTTTCGTCTCCTCATTCTTTTTCCCCAAATTTGTTTCCTTAATCAAATTGTGTATCTTATTTTCCAGGTCCCTCTGTTTGCTCTGAATGCTAGTAATGTTGTCAATAACCCATTTTTGGAAGTTGAAGGATTCTAGAGTACAATTATGGTGAGTATTCAAAATAGTATTCGTTGAATCCCTACCCTACTCAGTGCCCACAGAATTAGGGTTGTCTTCCTCCTTAGAATTCAGGGCGACATTCCTAGTATCCGAGCCCATAGGGTTAGAATAAGGGTTTTCAGAGTTAACATTTTATCTCCCTTCTTCCTCTTCACCAATGTTCTCATCCTTCTCACTCTCCATTTTTGTCTCCATATCCTTCCCCTTTTCCTCCTCCAAATCACAATGCACCTCCATTTCCACATTGTCTGTATCAGCTCTCCATTTTCTATGGGTAGGGGCATTAGGCTGATCCTCATCTGTCTTAGATTCTTTACAACTCTTAGAAATATGTGCATTAGTGACTAGTTGATCATCCTTGCTAGCCTTAACTTTTTCCTTCAGGTATTCATAAATGAGAAAGATAAGCCCCTAATGGGCTATGGGGTAAGAATTAGTTTTGTTTTGTTGTTCAACATATAGTGTCGAAGTTTCTATGTGCTAAACACCAATGCCAGACATGTTCTTTCAATGGGGGTATAATTGAATTCATACCCTACTAGTGTCTGACATGTTCCTTCCCTTGATCATATGTTTGTGTCAGCAATGCCCCCAATGCCACTACAGTAGCACATATGTACAAAAAAGAGGTTTTCCGGGAGGTGATACCAGATATTCTTTTATTTTTTCAAAGGCCTTTTGACACAAGTAGTCACATTTGAATTTTGTGTCTCTGCGCAATAGATGTGCAAATGGATGGCACTTATCTGCTAATTGTGAAATAAAACATCTAATAGATTGGAGTTTTCCTTGGAGGCTACGCAGCTGTCTGAGAGTTTTTGATGGAGGCATTTCCATGATGGCTTTTACCTTTGTAGGGTCGACCTTGATGCCTCTATGGGAAATAATGAAACCTAATAATTTTCTTGATGTGACCCCAAAAACACACTTCTTGGAATTTAGGCACAATTTGTATTTTTCCAATCTTTCAAAGATATGCTTTAGGATAGGGAGGTGTTCCTGTCTTGTCTTGGATTTGCCTAGCAGATCATCCACATAGTCCTCTATAATTTTAGGCAAGTGGTCATGAAAAATTATTGTCATGGCATGCTGATATGTAGCTCCAACATTTTTGAGGCCGAAAGGCATGACCCAGTAACAGAAAGTCCCCCATGGTGTCGTGAATGCAGTTTTATGTTGATCTTCATCTGCAATTATGATTTGGTTATATCCAAAAAATCCATCCATAAGTGATAGCATCTCATGTCCTGCTGTAAGATCTAAAATCATATCTATGTTGGGGAATGAGAAATCATCTTTAGGAAAAGCCCTATTTAGATCTTGGAAATCAATACAAATGCGGATGCCCCCGATGGGTTTACCAATAGGTACAATGTTAGAGACCCATTCAGCATAGTCTATTGGTTTGATGAATTCTGCATCCAACATCTTTTAGAGTTTTGCCTTGACCAGGAGTACAATGTGCGGGTGCACTTTGCGCAATTTCTATTTTACAGGTTTTGCATCTAAGCAGACAACAAGATTGTGAACCACCAAGGTAGGATCCAAACCTGACATATTGGCATAGGACCATGCAAAATTGATTTTTACCTCTGTAAGAAAGTTGATGACTTGTTTCTCTTTTTCTGTGAGGGACTTAGCAATGAGCACATTTTTCAGAATGACTTTGGTGCCCTTGTTGATACTATTTGTTTCTTCTATCAGCAAATTTGATTTGTCTTGTGGAAGATAACCAATGGTAGGGAGGTCAAGTCCCTCATCATCAAGTGCCTTTTCTAGGTTTTCACTTTCGGATACACCCTTTGTTTTTATTTTTTTCTCATCCAAAGGTGCCTCGGAGAGGTTTTCAACTAGGGAATCATTTTTTTTTCTTTGATTATCTTTTTTGTGACTAAGGGTATTGACTTGACTACCAAAGTATCCCTTTTCATGTAGTTGAATACCAACTACCCTATTACAATCTTCCAAATTTCACATAGTCGGGAAAGTAATGAGAGCATTATCATCGACGCAAATTTCTAAGGTGGGTTTGCCTCATTGGCCCCAGTTTATGAGTTTAGGATGGACAAGATGTAGCTTGTGTGAAGTGCGAGTGGTTATGGGGGTGATGGCATTGGCATGAGTGTCTAAGAAGATATCGTTTTCATATAAATAAGGCATTTCTTGGAACTCCTCTTTGTCAGAGCTTTCAATATCCAAAGAAGGACTTGAAGGGGCACCAACGATAGTAAGCTTAGGCACCGGGGTGTACCCCAAGCCTCTGTTGTACTTGTATGAGATAGGATTTATGGGTGCTTTTCTTCCTTTTTCCTTTGGTCCCAAGCCATGTCCTTTGTAACCCATTTTTTTGACTATAGCTGATGCTTTTGGGTACATTTTTTTGGACATTTTTGTTGATTCTTCATCTTCTTCCCAGTACAACCATGAAGAGACATCCGGTCGAGGCTTTCCTCATCAAGTGGGCCCCATGGCTAGAAGGTGGTATTTTTGCATTGTATGACCGATTTCTGGTCTTTTTTGAGCTCTTTTGGTTTGCCAAATGACTTAGGAGACATGGGGAGGTTGCTTATTAATAAGACATCCTCCAATTTGTATTCTCCACATCTATTATCTAGGATCTTGATTTGTGTGTCTGGTTGGGATGAGGTAGAAGCAACATTTGATGTGTCAGATGGAGGCGTTGGCAAGGGTCTATGTAGTGGGAAATGATATGGATGTTTCCCCTCTAAGAGTTTGCAATATTGAAAAGGTTGTGGACCACTTTTGATAGTGATCTCTCTTCCATTGAAGGGGAATTTGATGCATTGGTGATAAGTGGAGGGTACAACTTGCAAGGAGTGAATCCATGGCTGACCGAGGAGAATGTTGTAGGGGAGATCAAGATCTAGTACTTGGCAAGGGGTTTCAATTGTGATAGGGCCCACTTGAAGAGGTAAGGTGATCATGCCCTTTGAACTCTTTCTGCATCATCATATGATTTTATTGTGATCCTTCCTAATGTGTCTACCAGGTCCTCAAAAAGTCCCAATTGTTTTATTAACTTTTATGTACACAGATTGAGTCTGGATCCACCATCTATCAAGATACATTTGACCTTGTGCTTTTGGATAAGGGCTTTGATGTGTAAAGGTTTATTGTGGTCTTCATCTATAGGAGCATCATTGGAGGTGAATAAAAGGTATTGTTGGGCAGAAAGGTTTGCAATGAAAGCTCGGAATTGGGTATCATTGATGTTATCGGGAACATGAGACTCAAGGAGGGCTTGTTCCAAAATTTCTTTATGGACCGAGGAAGTCTTGAGAAGTTCTAGAATGGACATCTGTGCAGGGGTCTTCCCAAGTTGGTCAAGGAGGTCATATCGGTGGGTGGAAGACATGGGTTAGGGGTTTGGTGGGGGAGGAGCTCCTTGGATGGTGACTTTACCTCGGTGCGTGGTTACATTGAAATCATTCTGGGAATAGGGGGTTGGAAGGTATAGTGCCTTGAATAACTATCCTAGTAGGATTAGGTCTTCTTTGGGAGGGGGGAGGATTAACTCCTTGGATAGTTATGACATTAACATGATTGTCTATGAGCTCAATGCGACCTACTAAAGAGTCAAAGTTGGTTATGTGATTAATGTAGTCATAGTTCACTGCGTTAGATGATGAGCCTTTTCCTTTATCATGTTTCAGGAAGGGTTCCTGGTATATTTTGAGTTTGTCATTGTTATTACCAGGTTTTGCATTTTCTACTTCAATTTCACCCCTATCAGTGAGATCTTGTATGTAGATTTTAAGCTTCATGCATTTTCATGTATCATGTCCCTTGATACGATGATACTCAAAATATTCATTCTCATTATACCACCTAGGTTTGGGTTGATTGGGATCAAACGGGTGAGTGATCGAAAAAACCACTGCATTTGCTTGGACAAGTTTTTGAAACACCACTTCAATAGGCTCAGCAAGAGGAGTGAAGTCTCTTAGAGTCCGGTTATTGGATCAGGGTGGTCATCCCTAGACTAAGACATTATTGTGAGGCTTTTGATTTTTATTATTTTGATTGTTGAATTCATGACTAGTGGTGGTGGGTTTTGGGGGAGCGGCCATGGTCTGGACCCGTTTTGCATTAGTTACATCGTCATTGACTACATTTTTGTTCTTGGACTAGAACTTTGGTTTATCATTATGATAAGATGAAGACCTTTGAGTTGATATTTGGTAGTGTTTCAAGGTTCCTTCCTCTAGCAAGACACGTTCAAGGGTGAGGCCCTTATCAGTCAATTTTTTGAAGGATTTAATACATTGAGATGTCAGAGGTCTTGAAAGTTTGGGCAACAAGTTCTTTTGAAATAATTCAATTTGATGTTGTTTTGTCATGTCCCATTGGAATTTCTTGATAAGATATCACCATCTTTGCAAGAAGTTGGCGAAAGTCTCTCCGGGCCTTTGCTTTGTGTTACACAGGTCCATCATGGAAACATCATTAGCCATGTTGTAGGCATAGTGAGATACAAACTTCTCTACCAAGTTTAGAAAGGAGACAATGTAACCTCATGGTCGAGATGAGAACCATGCCAGGGCATCTCCTGTGAGACTCTCGGGGAAGAGTCTTCAAAGGTATAGGTCACTATAGGAGACTTCTTGGCATAAGATGTGAAATTCCTAGACATGGTTGCGCGAGTCTCCTTTGCCTTCATAGTTGGTGAATTTAGGGATCTCAAATTCTGTGGGGTAGGGTGCAATTGATATAGATGGGTCATAAGGACAAGGACAAAATTCCTCAAATGAGTAAGGTTTCCTCTTATTTGTCCTTGATGATATTTTTCATGTCTTGAATTTCCTTAATGAGGTCTTGTTGTGGATTTTGGTAATGATGGATTGTATTTGCCCCTAGAATCGGATGAGTCAAGGAAGGTGCACCACCACTAATGTATTGATATGATGAGGAGGCGGGAATGTGAGATGTGATGATCTATGTCACAGGGATTTGAGTGATAGTTGGTTGTGGCCCAAAAATTGTTGTGACAGGATTGAGTGCGGCTCAGATAAAATTGGCGACATTATTGACAGGAAGTGAAGTTAGTGGAATAGAAATAGGTGGTTCAATGGAAGAAGATGGTATAGAGGCATGTTGGAGAATAGATGAGATCGGATTTGATAGTGATATAGATGGTAAGGAGGAAGAAGGTGGGATGGAGACCATAGGGGGAGGTGCCGCGGGTGGCATTGATTGAGTTTTAATAAGAGGTGCAACATTCTGCGTGGGAGCAAGGTCTCCTTGTGGTTGTTGGCTAAGAGTGGATTTATCAAATTCAGGTGGAAGTTGAGCTCCATTTTCAAGGAGGGTCTTTAGAAGTTTAGTAGGATTGTGCTGGATAAATTTTTCAATCATCTCCTGGTTATAAGAGTCTTCTAGGAAAGTTTGCACTTCCGGAGAAAGTTCATCTTGGTTAACCATATTAGGATTTTGGGTTTGATCTTGATTGCTAGGTTGCACACTTTGTGCAGGATCTTCATATAGGACACTAATGTCCAGGATGCCATATTTTTGTTCAGCCATCTTTTTCTTTTGAGATTGAGTTGTGACCATACAAGAAAAACCTTAGAAAAGCTTGGAGGAAGAAATTTTTTTGATGAGAGGACTTAGCAAGACTTTTGGATTCTTTGGATTTTGTCTTTGATAACCAGGGATTTTGCTGATTGGTGGGATCCTTGGATTAGAACCCGGATTTGATTAGGATTGACACCTTAGTCCTTGGATGAGTACTTTAGGTGGTAGATGAAACTACAAGGAAGGTAATGACCAAGTTGGGTAGAATTTAGAACTTGGAATGATGATTAAGAAGTCTATTTTCCACCAAGGGTTGACTAATGACCCTCAACAAAGGAAAGGCATAAGTTAAGAGTCTTCATGAACTCAAAAGATGAGGCAAAAGGTACTTGGAGAGGATTCTTCTTCAAGCACCAAAGCCAAGAGATTAATGATGAGGTCTAAATGGAACTTCACAAGGCATGAAACCTTAATGTGAGGTTAAATTGGATTAAAGGATGATTGAATTTGGATTTTGAGAATCGACTTTATATTGGAATGTGATTGATTTTGTGATTGATTGATGTGCTAAGTCCTTCAAAAATTGAGGATGATTGATTTAGGAGGGATGATAGTGATGATTAGAAGAAATTTGGTGACTAGGTTACTCTTGACATGAACATGACTCAATAGATGATTGGTTCAGATGGCAAGTTGCATGAAGGGACATGACCAACCCGAATTTGACGATAGCTGGTGTTGAAAGACAAACCTGAACCTTGATGGAGGGCACAGACTCTCAATTCATCACTACCATCAAACTCATTGCTATGACCATGGACATAATCGTGGTAATGATGCAAGAATGTCCTATGTTTAAGCAAGAATTTGTGGTTGGTATACCAAAAATTCTAGCGCCTAATGAGTTGTGCTTGTGTGAGGTTCTTCTTCTTGATAGGTCATTGGATTGACTTCTTAGGGTGTTTATACAACTTAGGTCTATGGAAGATGAGACGGACGGAGTTTTGATGCAATTTGGACTTTGTGTGGATAATGACTTGGATGATTCTTTGCTTTTGGAAAAATGTTTTTGCAAAGTGTTTGAGGGAAATGACATGTTTTTAATCTACTCTTGGCAAGAAAGTATCAAGCAAAGCAAACACAATGATCAAATGAATTTTAGCTCAAAGAAACTCATGCTCATGTACAACATTCTTAAGGCTGGCATGGACAATAGTCATTCGATCCAAAGTGGTTTCCCAACTATGGTTACCCAAAGCAGACAATGACACTCGCTTCTCTAGGGCAGCCAAGCATCAATTCCCATGAAAAATCCTCATGGTGAACTTTGTGTCTATACTAAGGGCCGTAAAAATATGGGTGGCTTCGGAGGTCTGACCTCCTACACCATTGACTAGAAGGTTTTTGGCCACTATGCATAAGATGTTTAATATGTCTTCCCATTAGGAGCTAGCCTTCGCAGTTGCGCAAGCACAATTGAGGATAGCCCAATGAACCACCAAGAACTTAGTAGTCACACAAGTGTGATTGAGATCTCTATGATCCTACCAAGCACCCAATGTGAGAGTGAACTCTCATATAGCCCCAACCATTGACCCTTTCATCATCAATGGTCTATTTATTATAGTGAGTTGGGAACCCCAGGTTTGGGTGTACTCACTTGGGTCATTCCCCTCTTACCTTCTCAAAGAGAAAGTTGGGAGGGCGCGCCCGCTAAAGGTAAGCATGCAACAAACGTGAAAAACTTGGAGGGTCAAGATTTTTGATCATCTAGATAGATGAGAGCATACTCTCCTACCTTTACTCTTTTCACAAAACACACAAGACAATGGTTCATTTATCCCTTAATTAAACCTAGGTGCCTAGTTAAAAAAAAAAGACACAATATTTGGTTGGAACTCCTAGGCAACCTGCAAAATAGTTCAAATTAGTAGCTTTTTCTGTTTTCTTGGTCTTGGATGATCGAGAAAAGCTGGCTAATGCTTTCATTCAATAATTTTATAATAATATTGGTTCTAATATTACTTTGACTGATTTGATACATTGTAAGCAAGGTGTTAAAGAAAAAGTGATTGATTTTATTAGTAGAGATAATCATTTGTGAAGAGGGGAAAATGAGTGGACGGTGGATTGGATTGTTAATATGCAAATCAAAAACATAAAAACATATGAAACCATGAAGCATAAATCAAATCACGTAAAAACATGAAGACAAATGCTTATACCTTACATCCTTTAGCTTCTCCTTCAGAGGGAGCTTGGATGGAGTCAAAGTGCACCCAAATGCCTCCAACATGATGTCAATTTGCTCCTAGATTGCTTGATGTGGTTGGCTCTCTAACATTGTGCACAAATAGATAAAATGGATTTGAGGGATGAGATGGATAATATGACTAAGTATGGATGAAGGATAATTTTGGCATGCTGAGGATGCAAATATGATTTTCTAGGCACAAACTAACAACATGAACTTGCTAAAACTGGAGATGAAATGTGAGGGGATGGAGTCCTCAATTTGTAGGGAGAGAAGAGAGAAAATGAAGGGCTAGAATTGACCCAAGATGGAGGGTCGAGATTTCTTGTGAGCTCACACAAGACCCAAGAGGAGGTGTGGAGACCAAGAGATATGCCTTAAAGGCATTTCTTGTCTCCACACTCCTCAAGGTACATTGGGAAGACTTCCCAATGTGCCTTGAGAAGAGAAAGGGATGGGACATTTCTTGAGGGATGGAGAGGAAGAATTACAAATTCTTCAAGAAAGGATGATCATGGGGATAGGAGGAATAAGAAGGAATTAAAAATTCCTTGGAGGATGAGATGCCTAGAGGAATGTGAGATTTTGAAAATCTCACATTCACCTAGGAAAAGGGCATTTAAGGAGAGTGGTTGGATGGAAGGGACAAGGAGTTGAATAGGAGGGGGATTAGAGGAAAGGTTAGGTGAGATTATGATAGATAAGATTTGTAGGAGGATTTGACTAGGAGAGAGAGTGAGTGGAGGGAATTAAAAATTAGAAGAATAATACTAAGTGAGCTTAGGGAGTTTCTAGAAGAATTTATTAGGTTAATGATGGATTAGGAAAAGATGATTTGTACAAATCACTTAAGTTAACTAATTAATTTAAATTAATTAGTTAAGAGGAGGATTTTGAGAAGATTTAATATTGAAGATTTTAGAAGAATAAAAGGGGGTTGATTTTTTAAATAAATCAATCACAGACTATAGTGACAATATTAATTAAGGAGAATTAAAATTGGCATAATTAACAAATTAACTATTTCAAGAATTAAAAATAATTAAAATAATTATTTTTAGGTGTCTACAATTTGTATTCTCAAATTTCTTCTCCTATGCCGGATCAAGATGTTCAAATAAATTTCAATTCTAATTACAAAAAGTGATTAGGGATAATCTTCTCTTTTATGAGTTTACTTCCTTTACGTAGTTGTGCATAGTACTTCATAACTATCAGCTTCAAGTGAGTCAATTTGAATCATCCCTTCAATGGCTTTGGTTGATAAGAATGAAAGTGATCAACAAGAATTTGCAAAGTTTAAACCAAAAAAGGGATTCATAAAGTTCAATTACAACAACAATACCCAAGTAGCAACTAGGACAACAAGTGTGCCTCCTTTATCCAAGTATTTAAGAAAGGAATTTACTTTTTTTTCTGAATCTTTGCATAGCATTATTACTAATTTGTTACAAAAAAATGTGTTGAAACTTCCTCCCATCAAACCAATTGACACAACTAAACCTTTTCCACCTCATTATGATGCTAAAGATTTTTTCCAATATCATCATCAAAACCATCATGATAGTGAAAAGTGTTATTCCCTATAGAGTGAAATTCAATATTTTATTGATAACAATACCATATTTGTGGCTGGTGTGAAGGACAGAGGAAACAAATTTGTAGCTTCTCCTAATCAAAACCTCCAAATCTTTAGTAATCTTTTGAATTATCATTGTACTAATGTTATTGAGTCTAAACATCTTCTAGCCTTTTCTCCTAATGATCTTGGTCTTCAGTCTAATAACATGTGGTGAATCTTATTGATAAATCTACACCTCCTAAGGACCTGTGCATTACCTTTGATCCTAGTGAGACTTGTTATGCTTTGCATATACACCCCATAATTTTCTTTGACATGAAAATTTTGGTCGCCCCCTTTTTTTTGTGTTTTGTTTTTCTTTATTTTTGCTTAGCCTTTCTAGTTTTTATTTTAAGAACACCCTGGAAAATTGGAGTTCTGAGGTGCTCTTTTGTTTTGTTTTTTGTCTATTTTGGAACCCCAGAACCTCGGAGTTCCGAAATGGTCTCTTTGTCCTTGTGTTTTGTTAGACCTCTTTGAAACCTCATAATCCCGAAGTTCTGAAGTTCCCTTTGTTGTTTTCTGAACACCCCGGAACCCCGGAGTTCCAAAGTGTTCTTTGTCCCTTTGCTCTTTTGTTATTTCTATCAAGACCCCAAAAATTCAGAACCTAGAAGTACCTAAGTCTTCTTTTGTTGTTTGGTTCAAGACCCTGAAACCACGGAGTTTTGAATTCTTGTTGTTCTTGTTTTGTTGAAGCCTCAGATTCCCACAATTTCGAAATCCTAAGTTCTTCATTTTTATTGTGTTTAATTTCAGAATTTCAGAATCCCAAAATCCCAAGCTTGTTTTATGTTCCACCTCGAAACATGGGAACCTTGGAGTCCCGAGATGTGTTTTCTTGTTTTTTTCCATAGCCTCAGAACCCTGGAACCCTGAAGTTCCGAGAATCTCTTTGTTTTGTCTCAGGATCTCGGAACCTCGGAATCTCAAGGTTGTGTTTAGTGAGGTCGTATGGTCACAAAGGGGGATATAAATATAAAGTGATGAATGATTTTCATTAATTTGTGTACTCTACTTCTACGAGATTCAAGCTCTTCCTCTATACTTTTCGCCCCCTTGCTCATCCATTTTTTTCACCTCGCCACCTTTCCAAGTTTATTTCCTTTGTTTTGTTTTTTGTTTCTTTCTCATTTTTCATGTCTTTTTTTAGCTAGGATTAGATTATATTTACATGCTTTCAATAAATTTTGGCCTTTTTTTTTGGTTTTTCTTGCCTCACAAAACCTTAGTTTTCACACTTTAGGACCTCGGAACCTTGAAATCCCGTGGCACCCTAATTTTGCCTATCTTACCTACCCCGAAACTTTAGGACTCTAAAATTCTTAAATGACTATCTTAGAAGTTTTACCCATCTCAAGATTTCAGAACTCTGGAATCTTGAACCCTTGAGCTTAATTTAAAGTTCGGTCTTTCCCAACTCAAAACTCCAGAACTCTAAAGTTCAGAAGACCCTTTCTTGAGAAATTTATCCTGTTTCGGGATTCTGAAACCCCAGAATCCTAGAGTTTGTGTTTTGAGCACTCTTACTCACCCCAAAACCCTGGAGTTTTGAAGTTGATCCTTACAATGTTTTTATGCACCTCGAAACTTTAAAGTTCCAAAATAAACCTTTTAAGGTCTATTGCCAAACTCGGAACCTCAGAGTTCCGGAGTTAGTTGTTTTTTGACCTTTCTTAACTCAAGATCCTGAAATCCCAGTATCCCAAAATTAGTTATTTTGAAGGTTTTCTTATACCCTGGAACTATGGAGTTCCCTGGGGTTTTGAAGTATGTGATGATTTTATAATATGATATAATAGCTAACTGGGGATCTCTTCTTGGAGGATAAAGTAGATTGATGGATGCATCCTCAAGCAAGAAAAAGTCTAAAGAGAAAGCGAAGTTAGACATGAAGCCAATAACAATGAAATACCATTCTCAAGCGTAGACTCTAGCTTCCAAGTTGGAGGACGAAGTTCAATGGATGACTGATATAGATATTGGCCACATAGAGCTGGAAGATATTGAGACTCAATTACAAGTTGAATCTCATGCATTAGAAGCTCCATACAGGAGGATCAAAAGATCAGGCTTGGTAGAAGCAACTATTTTTCCTCAGGCAATGAAATCACCTGAGCTTATCTTGACAATTGCAAAATATTATCATCAAGAAACAAGGTAGTGTGTAGATGCCAATGAAAATGTAATTGGGGATCTTTCCCCAGATATGATAGCAATAAATTTTGGAATACTAGTACGGGAAAAGGTATTGTTCACAATAGAAGAACAAGATATTTTCCTATTTATAAAGAACACTTCTAATTACAAAAGGCACATTAATGAGGCATGGCTATCAAAGCCAAGGAAAACAGGTCTCAAAGCAATAGATATTTTGAGGGCAAATTTTCAAGAGCCACAAAGAGACCTTATTATTATGTTGAATAGAGCCTTTAGAAAAGCAGATTGTAGACATTTTCCCACATGGATGTTTCACTATATGACCATAATTTTGATTGGAAAATATTATTTTGACTGGCTGGAGATTATTTCTGACAATACCCATAATCAGATGATTATAGTCCAATAGACAAAGAAGTTCTTCATGACTTCTTATGTAGTATGGGTGGTTGCTCGAGTTGGTAAATTCCTAGGATTAAAGACTTAGGGAAAGTTAGGAGAAGAACTTGGACAAAAAAGGGTATGTGAGTATTACACTTAGCTACCTATCTCTCAAGATAAACTACATTTAAAGAGAATAAATGATGCATTTAGTTACACTGTAATAATAAAATTGACAAGAGATGTAGGATATAGGCTAACCGCCGAAGCTATGCAAATGATTAAGATGTGGGGGTGATGGCTCTTACAAAACCAATGATCTACTTACCTTTAGGCTAGTAAGTTCACATGTAACCCATTCCTCCTACCCAGATACTACAGTAACGGAATAATTATTTTGGAGTATGCTAGACAATTGGCATGTCTACAAGCATTGTTAACACTCAAGCACAAGAATGAAATCACCTTGCCTGTTTCTCTTGAAAATTATACATGTCTAAACATTGAAGCAGCTAAGGTAGTCGAGCAAGAAGTACAAGATTTGAGTTTAAAATATTTTGGTTATGCTCGCGAGTCTTATGATCCCTATGGTAAATTGAAGCAAATGATGCCAAAATCACATGAGGGACATAAGCCTGCTTGGGAGGATATTCGGGCCAACCTCCAAGATAGTTTTGAAGTAAGAGAGAATGGATATTATAGGTTGTTAGTGCCCCAAATTAGGAATTTTGAAATTGAAACAAATGTCCTAAAGGAGTTAGGGGATGATGGTGAACTACTTGATCTGACATTCAAAGAGAAGGGAATTGATTAGAAAACCCTTACTCCCATCAGATGGTCCAACCAAGAAGAATTGGATATTGAAATTGTTATAGCAAAGGTTTTGGAAAGGATGAGGCAATGGCTAAGGTTAAGCATCTGTCCTAGTGCTGCAAAGGAGAAGAAAAGGGGGAAAGCAACTAATAACCCTTATATTAAAGTACACAAAGAATATGTAAGGAGAATAAGGTTTGATTCAAGAAAGAACACTTCCATTGATCCAGAACAAGCAAGAGTACCAATTGACAACTGAGAGCTCAAGAGATAGTTGGATGCCAAGATGAAAGAGTCCCAATGTTTGAAAACTACTACAAAGCATGGGATTACTATAGGGTTACAAGCTATCTTGTCGGCTTCTATCACTCCCATCATTCCTACTATTGTTCTTGTTCCAAGTGAATGTGTCTCTAAAGATGAGACAAATGAAACACATCCTCATCCTACCTCTCAAACAAAGGAAGTTGAAGTACAACCTCCTCCCGCTTCGTCTACACAACAAGCTACACCTACTCTAGTGGCAACACAAGAGACGATTATCATCCATAATAGTGAAATAGATTCAAATGAAGATGATGAGCCTATTACAGTTGTAGCAAAGAAGAGGAAATTGGAAAAGTGATGAAAAGAACCATAGGAGGAGCCTATTGCAGTCCATTTAGAGAAACAACTGAAGGCTACAAAAGAGCCAACTGTACTACTGCAACCAATGGAGATTCATGTATTGGTTACAGGAGAAGAGGCACATGATGATGAAGATGATGAACAAGATGAAAGAATGGTCCAAATCCTCAAGGCTAGGAAAGGTTTCTTCAACAACTAGCGGGAAATGAGCAAGAGAGAGAAAATGAAACAAAAAAACTATTTGAAGAAGAAGTTTCTGAGAAGTTGGAGGAGACAGCAAGACAACAACAACTCGATCCATCCCTTCAAACTAGTCTTGCCCAACAAGTTGCTCAATTTTAGCAAAGACTACCAACTCCTCAAGATCAACAAAAGAATGAACACAAGGAGCAACAAGGTGAGGATTAATAGCAAGAAGAGGAAGAAAAAAATCTAGATGCTCATCAAATCACTATGGAAGTAACAGTGCAAGGGGAGGGGCAAGATGACTCTATGCCTCAATGGTTAAACTTTACTTTCAAGATAAAGTCAGAGGTCATTCTCCCTAATATATCTTTACAGGAGGCAATTATTGAATCTCCAAGGAGAGTGAAGAGACCAAGAACAATCCATCATCTTTCAAGGACAAATTCAAGAGATGTCATTGCTGATATAGCAGCACTAGTGTGGGACGTCGAAGGATCCTCTCAAGCTACCCCTAGATATCAAGTGTCTATGGTAAACTTGGGTAAACAAACCAAGTGGGGAGAGATGGATACCTTAGTTGCTATAACATCTACTATCCAATCAAGGATGGAGAAGGAATACAAGACTAAGGCAGAGGTTAAGGCATAATTGAGGCAGTACAAACAGTGTATTATGGAAATAGCCAAGCCTCTTAACTCTAGAACTAATGTTGCTTTTCCATCCACTTCATTTCTCCCTCTGGGTGATATTAAAGCTATATATGAAATGAAAAAGGTGGCTACATTAGTTAAATCTTAGACGAAGGATGAGCTAGGCAAAGTAAGAATATTCTTTCAAAACACAATGGATATAGTATAAGAAGCCTGTTTTAATGAAAATGCTCTTATATATTGTGTTACACAAGGGGGACAAAACCTGCATCAACATTTGAAAAAGTATAAGATTTTGAAGAAGATCAGGGAGCTAGAAGAAGATATGATTACAATGGAAGACCTATTGGGAGGTCAGACCATTACCAACTTGTAATCATATATTGATATTTTAGATTTTAAGATGGAGATCGTAGAGCAAGGTCATATCAAGTTAATCAAGGAACATTCTCTACTCTTGAATACACTTGATCGGTATGAATAATTATTCACTACATTGTTGGAGTGGCATGGTCACAGTCTCAAAAAAAATGGAGTATTACATCAAGAGACTGTACTTAGCAAATGGGACTCTTATGTTTTAGATCATTTTATAGATACTATTGAGTTCACTATAGATACAATGAATAGGTACATGTATGTAATATTCAAATGTGAGGAGGTTGAGATGCAAATAGATGAGATGGTTAGCAAGGTGGAAGGTCTAAAAGAGATACTCAAAGTATCCAAGTTTCAAATAGGTTATATTGTCTATCCACCTACTACTTCTTTGGAATCCTTCATTAACAGCTATCGAAACTACAAGAAGTAAACGATAAATAGGTATTTCTAAAGGGCGAATGCATGATAGACCACCACCACCATCTTAACTAACCTATCAACTGGAGTTGCATCTCCTACTTTCTTTTTGGGCATTATTTTTGTATTCTTCGAAATAGTTGCTGCTGGAGCACCATTTTGGAAGTGAACATGGAGTGTCATTTTAGTAACACTTAACTAGAGTTCACAAGCAGCAACTTGCATGTCAAATGCGACTCCTTCCTTTTGTATCTCTAATCTATAGGCATGATTCTTTCATAGGATGTAGGGTAAAACTCTATAAATTATAGGATTTGGGCCATTTTGAGGTTCCACGAATTGATGATTCAAGGCCGTTTAGCTAGATAATTTAGTTTTATGCAATTTCTATCCCATGAACTCTTGAAGACTTTTGTTATTTATTTCATAAAGATTAATACAAAATCATCTTATTGATTGTATGATCTACAATATTTGTTCTATGGGTGAATATTCTTTGTAGTCTAGTATATTCTTATATTTGAATCAACAACTTGTTATTCCAAGAATTATTATTTTACGAATCATATTGTGCATGTTAATCATGTATGAGGATAAAATAGTAGAGCGATTATATGATCTTGTGATTTTTATTTCCGTTTATGTGTTGGTTGTATGACTTCGCATATCTACTGGAACGTCCATTTTGAATGTTGATTAGATGTTATTGATAATACCTTGTTGTGATCAATTGACTTTGTAGTTCATTAAGTTGTTCAGCATTGGTTTAGTTATCATCTCTTGTTACACTTATCTATCTTTTGACATTTTTTGATTCAAGTGAAAATCAGAAAATATAAAAAATAAGGATTTTGTTTGTTTTGTTTCAACCAGCAGGCCCCTTGATAGGTACAATTGCATCAACCACTTAGTGACCCAACATCATCATAACCCGACTATAGAGACATTGGAGTAATTAGTCTTTCAAGATTGATTTCTTTTCAGAAGAGGTGGTATACATTTCATAATCTACCTAATTATTGGTCAGTGTGTCATAACACCCATCAACACGACTATTGAAGCACCTGATTGCCCACTATATATCACTATGAGGATCAAAGAGATTCTCTCACGAGGAGTGCTCATTAATCCTGCATGTATGGTAAATGTGATAACTGAATAATATCTTTATACCTTGTATTAAATCAAGCAACATATGATAAATCTAATATCATGATTAAAATATTTGATGGTTCCTCTTTTCCCTCTATTGGCTTTATTACTCTTCCTATTGAGGTTGGTACTAAGTGTTTAGATGTCAATTTTTGAATCATTCCTACATCGGATCAATTTCATGTGAATTTGGGACATCCTTGGCTCTCTTCCATGAAAGATATTTCTTATACTATTCATAAGTGTTTCAAATTTTCTCTTAATGAAAAATAATAACAATTAATCATAGCATGTACCAACCCATGGTGAGGTATGGAGATGTTAATATTGGTTACTTTTGGTCTAAACAATTTGAAGCTCTTAAACCTTGAAGTGATGCTCTTTTTCAATTTTATCAAAGATGGAAAAGTGAGATGATCTTATCCTTGAGCAAGCATCAAGATCCCAATCCCTTTCCTCTTATTCATAGACCTATCCCTCCTCCTCATGATGGACCTAGTCTTCCTCCTAAACTTTCTACTTTTCCTGTATATGTTGTAGTTTTTCCTTCTACATCTTATAAATGTTAGTGCTTGACATCTCCTATCTTTCAACCTAAAAAACCTTCTCCTATGCATCCTTCTTTAAAAGAAGAGAAGAAGCATATTCCTATTGATCCTAAACCTCCACAACCTTTAGCTAAAACTAAAAGAAACTGTTATGCAAGAGAACATCAATAAAGGCATCGACTTAAGGCTCATCAACTTTCTTCTCAACATATTTCCTCCCCAAAGACTCCAAATATTGACTTGATCCTATTTGTCCAGCCTTTGCCTAACCCTAGGGAGGAAGTTCAACCTAAATCTCCAAGACATAAAAAGCTTAAGAAAAATGATGGTTCATGTTCTATTCCAATTAAAGATCCTATTTTCATTAATCTTGGTGAAGAGATGGATTAAAATGATTTTTATGCTATCAATGTTGATTCAAGTGATGAATATGAATATGTTGATGTTGACAATAACTTATATAAACAATTTTCACAAGCATTAATCCTAACTCCTAGTAACAAACAAAGTGATCCATCATTAGAGAATGGTTCTTGTTTGGAACTTGTGGTAGCTCCATCTACTATGTTCAAAGTTTCTCCTCTTGCATATTGTCCACTTTCCCAAAAAAATGTTGAGAAAGATTGGGAGGTAGATGACTAGCTTGATTAGCTTTATTTGTATCGTAAATCCTTTCTCACCTCTCTTCCTTGTTCATAACCTTCCTTTATTTGTTATCAATTCTTCTATTTGTTGTCCCTTGTGTTGTGTACATGAGGATAATGTAAATAGCTGAGATCTCTTTTGGTCTCTCTCATGTTGACTCAAAAGAGACATGTGTCCTTCTTCCATAGTGGTTCTACTTTCTTTGGGAGATGAGGATAATTCAACATAAATATATATATGATATACATTATTTATCATAAGAGAATATTGACCCTAGAGTTAAGTAGAACCCTTATGTGTTTTATGCTTTGTGATTATTATCCTTTGATGTATCCTTGTTGGGGTCATATCATTGTGATAACATGATTCTCTTTTAGATGAATGTATACTACCTTAGAGAAATTACTCTCCGTAAGGTGTGTGTAATCGTTTTCAAGTGGGGGTATACACTCCACTCAATTTTTTTGTCTTTGTGCATCTCTATACTCAAGTTAGTGAAATTAGCCTTTTTCTTTGTAATGTTGGTATTTTTCTTTTCATGACTCATAGTAAGTGAACCTAACTAGGCTAAGTTGTCATGGTTCTCGTTTTCTTTCTCTTTCCTGTGATGTCCCTTTTATCTTGATCTTGAAGTAGTAAGATGCCTAAAGCCCATTGAGGGATTGGTGTGTCTTGCCTCCTTAGCATCTTGATAAAAGCCTTTCAATGTTAACTCGTGAAATTTACTGAGAGTATGCTTAGTCTCGTACTCTGCTAAAGTGGGGGCTAAATGTAATGTCCTAAATTGTACTCCCTTATAATTTTATCCATATTTGTGCTGTCACCTTGGTATTCATGCTTTGAGGCCTAAATAGGACCTGATTATGCTCTTGCTATGCAAATTCATCATCATTTTCACTTTGCACATCATCTTGCCCCCTCATTTTGGTGCTTGATTAGGTAGGACCAGGGCATGGCACCCTAGTCAGGTCCCAATTAGGACCCAAGTTTGGGACCCTTAATGTTCATGCGATTTGACTAGGAATTATAGCTTTGTGTTGGCTCATGTCGAAAAATTAAATTATTTTTCGATGGGCATGTATAAAAAGAGCTCTACCCCTCTCATTTGATCATGCACACACATGAAATTGAATTCGACATCAAGCCATCAAGTATTCAAATTCAAGAAAGAAAGATATTAGTCTTCCTTCAAGCATTAGAGTAGAGATAAAGTCAAGATTCAAGCATTCGAGTTGACATTCATGTTCTATGTTATTGAAGACTTCATGAAACCCTAATTTTGTGTGGAGACAAACAAAACTTCACAAGAAGGTATATAATTTGTGTTTTAGTTATTATTTAACATCTCCCTCAAAAGGAGATTGATTCTATTACTGCAATTCAATCAGATATCATTTCTATTCCATATTCCCGACCTATTTCACTTCTCTACTGTGTAGGAATAGGTACAGAGTTGTGATCTTCAGAATAAGCTTTATTTGCATATATGAATTGATCCCACATTCGAGTGCAAAAATATTGAAGGATCATACCCCCTAAAATTATATCAACATTCAAAACTCTTAGGATTAGATCTATATAATTACTATATTTCCCTAATTTGTTGGTCTCCAAGTAGAAATTAGCAGTTTTCATACATCTAATGGTGGAAACCCTAATTTTCCACTATCATAGTAGCATTAAGAATTCCTTGTAAGGTGAAAACTTTCATCACACTTAGAAATTGCTTCATCTCTAGAAGAAGAATACAACAATGAATTGATTAGAGGGTATAATTTTCTTGTTTAGCCTCAAATTTTAATTTTATTTTTTTTGAATTTCATTTTTTTAAATATAGGAAGTGTGTTTGGTAGTAATAGATAGATTTATAAACTTAAGAGACCATTATATTCTATCAGAATAAGTGGGATTTCTTTTCATCTTGAGGCCCAAGGTAATTTCAAAAAGGGTTCTTTAAACGATAAGAATAGTTTTCTTGGAGAATTAAAAGTATATTTTTGGACATATTCTTGGGATCCTCAGATTTGGCTTTGTAAAAATAAGGTGTTGTTATATGGAGCCTAATTAGACTCAGAGGTTAAATTTTGCCCACTTCTATCAGTGCAATTTACCCCCAAATTATTTAACGAGGGTCAAGGGGCAACACCCTCGAAAGCTCAAATAAATTTTATTATTTTATAAAGGCGTCAGGAGTTATTTTTTCTATTGGATGACATATTCTAGCCCTGTTTTTCGAACTATCATAAGTATTGATAAAATGACTAATAGTTAGGGTTTTGTGTGGAAAATTTTATAGCATTTTGGAGCACTATTGAGTTGCAAGGGATTGTTGATTGTAATCAATTCGATTTGCTGGATAATAATAATATTGCACTCTCTGTTTGGTGGATGTAGCCCAAGTTTGGGTGAACCACGTTAAAAATTGTCTCTTCACTATTATTATTTTTGTGTATTCCATTCCTCTATTTAATCTTTAGTTGCATTTAATTGATATTTTCTACATGCAATGCAATTCCTTACATAGGGTACGGGTCACATCGCATTTATGGTTTCTATAGTCTAGAATAATGGTGGCTAGGGTGGTAGCTTGTGGATCTCTCTTATCAATTTATGCACCTCTTTTCAAAGCTAAATTTTCTCTCAAGGTGGCCTCTAAATTGATACCACCAACTTGGAAGAGCATTTATTGAGCTTGCATTGTAAATATTATGTCTCTCTTAAGATCTTTTCTGATCATGACAAATATTTTTTTCTTTTTTTGGCATAATACGAGTATAATTAGGATTCATAATATTAATGATTTGTGATGGTTAAAGATCATAGCCCTTTGTTTTTTCAATATTCTAAATTTAGCTACCACCTAGTGGGGAAAAAGGAGATTTGGCAGATCATTCTGACATGAGCATGGAAATATGGATGCCTATCGAATTAATGCATCTCAAGCTTTCGTTGCAAGCTCATTCTCTTTATTTGTAATTTCCAAGTATCCTACAAAATGTATTGGAGCCTGGAAAATTAAAGAGATTTTTTTCTAGTGTGTCTAGTAGGGTTTGAGCAAAGCTGAAGGAAAAATCTTGGAGAAGAATTCTTGAGGAAAAGCCACAAATACAAGGTGAACATTGAAATTTTGACAGTTTTTGTGGCCACTCTCCTTCATATTTGACTATCAAAAGAGAAGAAAGAAGATTTTTGTAGAAAGGATTTTAAGGCATATTTTTGGGGAGAGATGAGCACGGTTTTAAAGAATATAAATGACAACCTTACTATTCCTCTACCAAAGGACTATAATGTGACTATCCGGAATGGGAAGCCTCCTCTAAGGTTTGCTATTTTATACATTGAGGATGAGAAACCATTTTCAGCTATCAACTTTCTCTAGAAATTTTTTAGATTCTCCAAGATAATAGAGAAGAATTGGATTAAAGAGTATCTAGAGGTGGATGGTGTCACCTTGGTTTCTCCAAAAGATAGAATCGAAGGCTGGGTCAACGAGTTTGAAGATCTCATGGAAGATTTGGGACCAAAACCCACTGATGAATCATTTTACTTCTCTTCTCCTTCTCCAATGTTGATTAAAGAAAGGGTTCCTATAATCCTTCGGCTTGTTGACCGCTCTGGCTTAGGTTCTTTGACATATCTAGGTTTGGATCATGGATCCATTTGAAACTGCTCTTCTATCAGCATCGCCTTGATACAAGTGCTTTGAAAATAGTCTTCCTTATCTTTTCTAGTTAGCTTATAGGATCCTTTATATCTTATCTCTTAGTTTTTGGTGTTTCAAACTAGTAGCTATTCTCTAGATTTTCTTGCCCTGGTTGCGCATATTGATGGTTGTAGATCTTTGTTCCCGATTTGGCAACTTTCTTAGACCTTTTTAGACTTTTATGTTATATTTTATTAATATCAATATATTCGACATTAGCCCTTGATAAACCAAAAAATAGACGAGAAAATAAATTATCAAAATATTTAACATAAAATATTATTAGTTTTAATGGTTGTTTTAAGAGTTTTAAAATATTTATCAATTATTTAAAAATTATACAATAATATATGAAAAAAATAATTTTAAAAATATCAAATAATACAATTAAAAATTACATTCTAAAGTAAATAGTTATAAAATGTAAATAAAATAGTTTTTAGTCAAATTTTAAAATTTATATATCTATGTTTATATGTAGTAAATAAATTAGTATCTTTGAAACATGAAAGCATCAAACGATTTATTTTATCATGTACAATTAAAACTTACATTTGCAAGTAAACAGTTATATAATGTGAATAAAATAGTTATTAATGAAATTTAAAATGTGTCTATCAATGTCATATGTAGTAAATAATATAGTAGTAATAAAAGATTCTTAAGTAAAAGTAAATGTATTTGAATATTTATGTTTTTTATTTTACATTGTTAATCATGTATATAATTATAATAATATATTGAATAACTTTTGAATATATCTCAAAAGTGAATGTTTAATATATTATAATTTTATAAGTATATATATACTCTATTAAAAAATATAATTAAAATTTTTTATATATTTAATTTGTAGGATGCCTCAACAAAGAATAAATTTTGAAAATCAAAAGTAACGAAGAGAGTATCGAAGATAATATGCTTGAAATTATATGTGACAATGACATGAACAAATGGCTAATGCACAAAGAGAGGAAGTGAGAAGTCTTGAAAATGAAAAGAAATAAAGAGAACCAAAGAGAATATGCTTGAAATTATATGAGATAATGACATGAACAAATGACTGATGCCTACAGCCAAGAATAAAGAAATTATCAAAACCAAGATGATAGAGAGAGACATGTGAAACATAAGGCATATATATGATAGTGGAGGAAAATGAAGTAGAAATTAGAAAACATGCATATGAGATGATAAGACATTGTACACGAACATCTCAAGATGAGCAATTATATTCAGGTATTTTTTTGACCTCTTATATCAAATTGGAAGACCAATAATTTTCTTTACTTTGAGTGAAATATATATGTATTGGTCATATTTGCATGCACTAATGTCAGGGAAAACTAACTAATCTACAACAAGAACAAAAGTAATGATAAAACAATATGATTGACCACTTGCATATTGTGGCATATTACATGCACCTAGTATATACAACGGTTAGATGGGAAATATTGCTAAAGAGAATGAAAGTAAAATATTTTTGGTCAAGATATGAATGGCATCATAAAGGATTGTGTAATGCCCTACAAGAAACCCTAAAGGAAAACAATACAACTAGGCAACTAAAAGGGCGTAATAATTTTTTTTTTTTTTAAAGATCAAGTGCACTAATTATAACCATTGCACGTCTAATAACATAGAGAAAGACTAACACATGATTTCCTAAGGGTTACCAATGAAGATTAATTTGCAAATTATGTTAACACCACGGTTAATCCAACTATTCATCTAAATAGGAAAATCAAATGCTTAAGACACAAACTACACATACATCCATATTCCATAATGAAAGAATCAAAGTACTCCAATGCATTCATTTCTCATAGATCATATATACAAAAGATTAAGGAAATTAAAATAAAAAACATTCCAATGATTCCCTTTTACAATATCCATAAATAGACGGTTACCACAAATACCACGAATTACAAAGTTACAATATCAAGGTTACATAAAAGTTTGATACAATGACCACAAAGTCTCAACTGAACAATGATCACGAACATGAGCTGGTACATGAACCACAAACCAAGAACAACAACAAAGCCATTCCTCGCCTGAAGATATATTTCAGAACATCTGATGGGAAGTGGCACTACCACCCGACCATGTGATCCCGAAATGGAATCACCCCACTGTGCTAGGAGATAGTAGAAAACCCTGAAGCAAGCAAAGTAAGACAAGTATGAAAGGACTACAAGACTCCACAAAAATTCATGTGAATCAACTCACAAACACTAGTGACTCTAAGGAGAGAGTGTCATCGCATAGCTTAAGATGGCTCTTGGCTCCATCTAAGTCTCATGCAGACCCTACCAATCCTTTCATGAAGACAAGGTGGTAAGTTTTCCATTCCAGGCCTTCTCGTAACATTATGAGCCCTGTACAAGCACTACACCTATGCACGAGGCACATTATCTTAATTAATATTTATTCTAACCACCCCATAATCAATTATTAGGTTATCACTTTTCATCTAACTTCTGATGGGTTATCCTATCATCCACTTCGGGCACGACCCCCACTCGATAGCCACTCTCTCTCATAGGACAATACAGGAAAGGTCTCTCTACGAGAACTCTATGGTGAAATAGACAGCCATACCTAATCCTAGCAAACCACATGTGAAGGATACACAATCACTTACCAAAGATTGACCATTTGGACAAAACACACAATGGCTAACATCAATAAGGTTATACTGTTATGATCTAAAACTAAATGTTAAGTACAGATGCCAAGCTATCAAGATGAGAGGGGGGGGCTGAATCATACAAACTTAATCTTCCATAAAATCAACAGATTCAACCTCGGTAACTTAAACAGATATATGTAACCAAAACTGTAAAACATGCAAACTCATAAACAGATAACATCACAACATATTCAACACTAGATTTAATGTGGAAACCCAAATAGGGAAAAACCACTGTGGGATTTTGGACCCACTAAGAAATATACTCCTCTAGAGTATGCTCGGTTAAAAGCAAATCCTATTAAAGATTACAAACACATTGCTAGATGTGACCCAGTTAAGGGATTTCCCTCAGATCTATTAGGATCTTCACTTTGTTAGAAGTGACCTTGTCAAAGGATTTCAAACACTCAACTAGAATGTTACCTTGCTAGAGGGTTTTACAAATAAGACTGTTAAGTCCACTCGGTTAAGAGATTTTCTATCACTTTACAAAATAACAGTAATAAGAATATATCTGCAACTTTACATCTAATATGCTAAAGCAGATTCTTATTTGCTCAATACTTCTTAGTCATAGGACTTATCTTGTCCCTCTGCTGGGCTCTATACTCTATTAATCAAATAGGGCTTCAAGCTTATGTGCTCGGTAATCACTATGTAGCATCCATGTGCTTACATTTGCTCGCATACATTTATCATCAATGATTTCTTACTTATAAACAATTTGCTAACCGCTGAATCATCTTGATCACATTTCCCATGATCAATCATAGCCATCAGATCTTCAAACTTGACCAGGTTCAATGTATCCTTCGATCTGAAAATGTTTTACATTGCCTTGGAACTTGCATACATTTCTTGGAACTTGTGCTAGGGTATTGCAATTCAATCTGAGCTGTAGATCTTCTTGCCGATCTTTCAATGCCATAGATTCATAACAGGCTTCATGCACGACATACCAATCATTTAATCAACTCCAGCTCATCAGCTTCCTTCATTAACTAATGCTTTTAATCATCCAATGCATCCTGTTACTGCTCGGTTGCAACCTCGTAAATACTAAACTTCACTTGGTAGACATTCTGCCTTCATTAACCGATAGCGATAACCTTAGGGTTTACCGACTAGGTTCCTTAGGGTTTACTGACTAGGTTCTTTACTCGGTGACACAGTATAGTATTAACCTTACAATTAACAACATATGTAGGATATCAAAACAATCTAAACATCATGATCTCATCATTGTCTAACTTGGTAATAGTTGCCCATTGAATAACTTATTCCTCCCCTTATTCATCATATTCTTTCTATGTCTTTTACCAACATCTTAATTCTCTTCAAATTAATCTTCTCAAGATAAGGCAACATCATACTAAATCAGAAAAATCAATTTCTTGACATCAATGATAAAATAATGTTATTAAGACAGTAAACATCCTTAATCAGTTATATCCATAATCATCAACAACCTTCTCAATATCCTCATTGAAATGCCAACAATCTCCCCCTTTGGCATTGATGGCAAACCCAATTGATTTGACCTAATTGATTCAGATTGTTGTGAGATTCTGAAATGCTCTCCCCCTATCATCAGATTTCTCCCCCATACATTAGTCTTCTCCCCCTTTGACAACAATGCCAAAAATTACAAACTAAAAGATAATTTCTTCCTCTGAGAAGTGATTTCCTTGCTGATATGTGTCAACTCAGTCTCGGTTAGAGCATTGTCTACAATTCCTATTCAGTGTATTGTTTTCTGGACACCTTTAGAAAACCTCCTAAAGTGTGTAAATCAGAATCAGCTCATAAAAAGTATTCTATAGATTCATCGAATTGATGCTTTCACCAAACTTGATAAGGGAGTAGAAGATAGGGGTAGGACCCCTAACTTGCTTCTGAGATACTCAAAAGTGTCCCTTCGCAGTTGCTTGGTGAAGATATCTGCTATTTGTTTCTTTGAGCTAATATACTCCAACACCACTTTCTTCTCTTGAACTTCTTCTCAAAGATAATGATATTTGATAGAGATGTGCTTTAACTTAGAGTGCATTACAACATTCTTTGAAATGTTAACGGCACTAGTATTATCACAGAATATAGTTACTGGCTTGGTAACTTTCTCATTTATGCCTTCCAATAGTTGTTTGATCCATGCTATATTAGTGCAATTCAATGCTACAACAACATATTCAACTTCTGTTGTTGACTATGAAACACATCCTTGTTTCTTGCTAAGCCAACTTACTAGTCTTTCTCCTAAAAAGAAAGCTCCTCCACTTGTGCTTTTCCTGTCATCAATGTTGCCTGCCAAATCAGCATCAGTATAGACTTTTAAATCAAAATCATTTTTCTTATCATATATTAAGCCATAATCTTCAGTGCCTCTCAGGTATCTGAAAATTCTTTTGATTGTTGTCATATGTGTTTCTTTGGGATATGCAGAGAATCTTGCAACTATACCTACTGCATTTGCTATATCTAGTCTACTGTGAACAACAAATTGCAACTTTCCAATCATAGATCGGTAAAGTGTCTCATCAATAGATGCAGATTCATCATTCTTTGATAGTTTACAGTTGGTAGTCATAGGAGTACTTATTGGTTTTGAGTCCTCCATTCCAAATTTCTTCAAGTTTTCCTTTATGTACTTGGATTGAGTAATGAAAATCTCATCTCTCATTTACAGTATCTGTAATCCTATAAAATAATTTATCTCACCGATTAGTGACATCTCAAATTCTTTGCACATTTCATTACTAAAGCTTTTGCATATAGAATCATTTCCACAAAATATAACGTCATCAACAAATATGGTTGAGATCAGTATTCCATTTTCTTCATCATTTTTCATGTACATATTGTTGTTTTCACTTGTTCTTATAAAACCAATCTTGATCAAATAAGAGTGCAATCTCTCATACCATGCTCTAGGTGCTTGTTTCAAACCATATAAAGCTTTGTTCAATTTACATACTTGATCTTTATTCTTGTCTTCAACAAATCCTTTAGGTTGTTCAATATAAACTTCTTCTTCTAATATACCATTCAAAAAAGTAGATTTGACATCCATTTGATATACCTTGAAATTTTTGAAAGCAGCATATGCCAACAATGTTCTTACTCCTTCAAGTATTGCCATAGGTGCAAAGGTCTCACCATAATCTATTTCTTCTTCTTGAGCATATCCTTTGCAAACTAGTCTTGCTTTATTTCGAATGATCTCACCCTTTTCATTTAGCTTGTTTATGAAAATCCACTTTGTACCAATTACATTTTTTTCCTTTGGTCTTGCGACTAGAGTCCATGTGTCATTCTTCTTGATTTGATCAATCTCTTCTGTCATAGCATTTACCCAATCTTTACTGTTAAATGCCTCTTTTACTATTCTCGGTTCAAATTCAGAAATTAGACATGTGTTTTGTCTCAGTTTGTTCCTTGTCATCACTAGATCATCCTTATCTCCTATAATTTGACTTGATGCATGATTCCTTCTAACATACTTGGCTAATACAGGCTCGGTAGGCTCTGTATAATCTTCTTCATCACTCTGTAACTGCATATCCTCTTTATTTTCTTCAGCAATTCTCTCGGTAGGACTTGTCGGTTGAACATAGACAAATTCTTCATAATCTTCTGGTTCCTTGGAATTTCCTTCATCATTTCTTTCTACAAATTCATCAATTTTCACATTTGCACTTTCTACTATTTTGTTGGATGATTTGATCAGACATTTAAATGCTTTGCTTCTAGAAGAATAACCTAGAAACATTCCTTCTTCACTTTTCTGATCAAACTTTCCATTTCTATCATCTTTGTGTACATAGCATCTACTTCCAAAGATTTTAAAATAACTTACATTAGGTTTCTTGTCATACCAAATTTCATATGGTGTCTTCAAAGTTCCTTTCTTTAGCTGTATTCGATTCAGGGTGTAAATTGTTGTGTTTATTGCTTCTCTCCAAAATGTTTGTGGCACTTTCTTTTCAATCATCAAGGTTCTGACACAATCCACAATAGAT
Organism: Cryptomeria japonica; assembly: GCF_030272615.1. Lineage (NCBI taxonomy): Eukaryota > Viridiplantae > Streptophyta > Pinopsida > Cupressales > Cupressaceae > Cryptomeria > Cryptomeria japonica. The sequence goes on from NC_081408.1 coordinate 301,964,410, forward strand.
CTGTTTCTTCTCTCAGCTATCCCATTTTGTTGTGGAGTTCTCGGTGCAGAGACTTGTCTTTTTATAACATGATCATTGTAGAATAAGTTGAACTCATCAGAGGTGAACTCTCCTCCTCTATCAGATCTAAGACATTTCAGTTTTCTTCCTGTTTCATTTTCAACTCTTGCCTTGTACCATTTAAACATTTGAAAATCTTTTGATTTTTCTTTTAAAAACATAACTGACATCATCCTTGAATAATCATCCACAAATAATATGAAATATTTATCACCATAATAACTTTGAACTTTCATAGGACCACAAAGATCAGTATGTACAAAATCTAAAATTCCCTTGGAAGTGTAAGACTTACTTGTAAAGCTCGATCTTGTCATCTTACCAATCTGGCATCCTCGGCACATAGCATTCTCAGGTTTTTCCAAACTCAGTAGACCTCTTACTCGGTGCTTCTTACTTATTTTGATCAGATTATCAAAATTTACATGATAAAACCTTTTATGCCATAACCAGGTATCATCTATCTTTGCATAAAGACAATTGTTTCGAGTTGAGTCAAGATGAAATGTGTTACCTTTTGTTTGAGTCCCGGTAGCTGCTAACTTTCCATGCTTGTCATGAACTTTGACAATTCCTTTCTAAAATTCTATTCGGTAGCTGCTACACTCAACAAATTGTATTTCAAACCTTCAACCCAATAGACATCATTACATTTAGCATTGTCAAGAAGTGTTATGGATCCTTTACCTTTTACTAGACATGGTGCATCATTACCAAATCTTACATAACCTCCATCATAATCTTTTAATTTAACAAACTTGAGTTTGTCACCTATCATGTGATGTGAACATCCACTATCTATGATCCAAGAATCATTTTTACTTATGTGAGATACTAGGGCTTTTTCTTCATACCTTTCTTCATCTGATCCATCTTTGATAGCCACATAAACTACTTCCTCTGTATCAATTTCATCAAATTTATCATCATTGTATTCCTCATCAGCTATTAGGCATGACTTTCTATCTCTTCTTCTGAAATCTTGGTATCGTCTGTAATGATTATCTTTTTGTCTGTCAACTCGGTAATCTCTCTTTTCAATAGAATCTTTGTCAGGACAGTTAGAAGCCATATGTCCTATCTTATCACAATTGACACATTTCAAAGGTAGTTTTCCTTTATACCTACCTTTGCCTCTTAGTAACCTTCTAGCCAATAGTGCTTCAAACTCTTTTTGCTTTCTGATTTCTTCATAGAGCTTGTGTACTTCTTTCATATTCTTATGAAATCTTTCACTTGCTCCACTGTGATTCCCTTCGGAGTACTTACTCATTCTATCATTGTAATCATTAGATTCACCAAGATGAAAAGAACTGAATGCAGATTCAACTTTATTTACCGAAGACCCACTATTATTAAAATTACTTAACTCAAATGCATGTAACTTACCAATAGTAGCATCTAAAGAAACTGGCATATTGGGTACATACCTCAATTCATTGATTGTAGAGACTCGGATTGCATAAGCTAGTAGAAGGGTTCTCAACAACTTACTTGTGACATCCTTTTCTTCAATAGTTCCACCTGCTCCTTTGATTTGATTGACAATTTCTTTTAGTCTAGTGGGTCAATGCAAGAAGATGAGTCCACTTTTTGGCCAAAAAGTGGAAGTGTTTTCCCTGATTTTCAGATTTTGTCTCATTTGAGATTAAATTTTGAAACACTTAGAGATTGAATCTTGGAAAAAGTCAGGAATATAAAAGATAGCCCTCTAAGTGTACTTTCCAAATATATAATTTATTTTAATACCCACATAATAAAAAATAACTTTTTGAATGGAGTTCTGAAAACTATGTTTTAAAAATGCCTATTTCAGGACCATACCATGCATGTGTACGACCCACACTTTTTGACACAATTAAAATTATTTTCTCAAACCGTTTTGGGAAATGGTTTGTAACACACTGAATATTGATGAGCATATTTTTTTGTATTTTTTTTTCTAATATGTTTTTTTTAATTAATTTTTTAATGGCCGTAATTATCTTTTTAAAAATTTGACGTGTACGACCCACATAATTTGATGTAAACTTAACATTTTTTGATTTTTTTTTTTTAAATACAAAAGAATTTTGTTTAGATTGATGACATATAATTTTTTTTCCAAAATTCTTCAAAATAAAAAAGTTATTAAATTAACAAAATTAGTTAATATTTCAAATTTATGGACCCGATTTAGTATAAATTAAATGAAAAATAGTTAAAATAATCAATTTTTAAATAAATTTACATATTTAGAATCTAGACAGTATAATCTGAAATGGGTTTTAATTTCGTATAAAAATTCTCTGATTAGAGGCACGTAAACTATTTCTGAAGTTCATATTTGTGCTTTCATTCATAGAGATTTGAATTTGCAGGTCCATGTCTCAGGTGTGGCCATCCTAGGCCTATCCCGGGCCTAATCCCTAGCCAAGTGGCGGGTTGTGGAATCAACTTCCACAAAACGGGCCCCCGTTTTCAAACAAGGGTGGCTTGTGGAAAAAAAAAGAAAAATGCCATTTAGAAACGGGGGCCCGCTTTTAAATAAAACAGGCCCCCGTTTTCAGAAACGGGCCCCCGTTTTTAAAAACGGGCCCCCGTTTCTAAAAAACGGGCCCCCATTTTTTTTAAAAGCAGGCCCCCATTTTAGAACAAAATGGGGGCCAATTTTTTTTGCTTCGGACCCCCGTTACCTTTCAGCTCAGGAGCCCGAAGCATAAACGGGCCCCCGTTTTATGAAAACGGGCCCCCGTTTATAAGAGCACGTTTTCCAACGCGTGGACTTCCACGAATTTGTGACTCATTACCTTGCACTTGCCCTAGTACTATACTGGGTTATGTTCTCACCTTCATTCATCCTCATAGATTCAAGTTGTCCTCTTAGACTATCCACTTTTTCTCTTTGAACATGTTCATCACTGCCATACATAGATATGAGTTTGTCCCACATTGCTTTTGCATCACTGCAGCCTTCTAGATCATTAAACTCTGAGTCGGTCAATGCTGATGATATTTCAATCATTGCTTGAGTGTGTTCTTGCTTTTCCTTTATCTCTTCCATTGTCAATAGATAGCTGCTCGGTGGAATGAAATCATTCTCCAGATAATATGTTGCATATTCTCCAACTCCTGATAAGTGCAGCTTCATCCTTTTCTGCCATGTAGAGAAACTAGACTTGTTCAGCTTCGGTTCATCCCTCTTATACATCTTTGGATCTTTGCCTCAAGTACCTTTAAACTTTTCTTCCAAATTCCAATGCCCTGATACCAATTGTTATGATCTGATACTAAATGTTAAGTATAGATGCCAAGCTATCAATATGAGAGGGGGGGGTGAATCATGCAAACTTAATCTTCCATAAAATCAATAGATTCAACCTCGGTAACTTTAATAGATATATGTAACCAAAACTGTAAAACATGCAAACTCATAAACAGATAACATCACAACATATTCAACACTAGATTTAACATGGAAACCCAAATAGGGAAAAACCACTATGGGATTTCAAACCCACTAAGAAATATACTCTTCTAAAGTATGCTCGGTTAAAAGCAAATCCTTTTAAAGATTACAAACACATTGCTAGATGTGACTTGGTTAAGGGATTTCCCTCAGATCTGTTAGGATCTTCACTTTGTTAGAAGTGACCTTGTCAAAGGATTTCAAACACTCAACTAGAATGTTACCTTGCTAGAGGGTTTTACAAATAAGATTGTTAAGTCCACTCAGTTCAGAGATTTTCTGTCACTTTACAAAATAACAGTAATAAGAATATATCTACAACTTTACATCTAATATGCTAAGGCAGATTCTTATTTTCTCAATACTTCTTAGTCATAGGACTTATCTTGTCCCTCTGATGGGCTCTATACTCTGTTAATCAAACAGGTCTTCAAGCTCCCATGCTCGGTAATCACTATGTAGCATCCCTGTGCTTACATTTGCCTGCATACATTGATCATGAATGATTTCTTACTTATAAACAATTTGCTAACCGCTGAATCTTCTTGATCACATTTCCCATGATCAATCATAGCCATCAGATCTTCAAACTTGACTAGGTTCAATGTATCCTTCGATCTGAAAATGTTTTACCTCACCTTGGAACTTGTGCTAGGGTATTGCGATTCAGTCTAAGCTGTAGATCTTCCTGCCAATCTTTCAATGCCATAGATTCATAACAGACTTCATGCACAACATACCAATCATTTAATTGACTCCAGCTCATCAACTTCCTTCATTAAACAATGCTTTTAATCATCCAATGCATTCTGTTACTACTCGGTTGCAACTCGGTAAATACTAAACTTCATTCGGTAAACATTCCACCTTCATTAACCGATAGCGATAACCTTAGGGTTTACCGACTAGGTTCCTTAGGGTTTATTGACTAGGTTCTTTGCTTGGTGACATAGTATAGTATTAACCTTACAATTAACATATGTAGGATATCAAAACAATCTAAACATCATGATCTCATCATTAACTTGGTAATAGTTTCCCATTGAATAACTTATTCCTCCCCTTGTTCATCATATTCTTTCTGTGTCTTTTACCGACATCTTAGTTCTCTTCAAATTAATCTTCTCAAGATATGGCAACATCATATTGAATCAGAAAAATCAATTTCTTGACATCAATGACAAAATAATTTTATTAAGATAGTAAACATCCTTAATCAGTTATATCCATAATCATCAACAACCTTCTCAATATCCTCATTGAAATGCCAACAATTACATCAACCCCTGACCAAGGAAATATAATATCATAGGACACAATGACAACTCAACCAGAATTGCAATGGAATTTAAACTTGACTGAAAACACCATTTACACAAGATCCTAATACATGCAATCTTTTCTTTAAACAACAAAATGCATAAATAGCTTTCAAATTAAGACTTCCAGAAAATAAGAATTACAACTATATTAATACACTATTTAATAAATCATAAACCTAATGTTTCATTTTTTTCATAGTTCAATTTCAAAGTTTCTCTCTCTATCCTCTGACTCTATTTCCAAAGGATTGGATGATCTAATTTTTTAAGAGTTTTACTAATTTTAATCTACCAACTTTCATGAAATATATCATTAATGCATCTATACTTGCATGATCGTAATAAATTGATTGTTATTGTGACTCTAACTATTTCATAAATATAAATCTAGATCATTCTTAATCTCTTAAATCCTTTCAACAAAACATACTAGATTTGAGCCTACCTCAAGAAATGTGATCCATGGCTATTACGATCCTTAATAACTTCAAACTATCTACAATACGTTCGGGTTCCAATACTTTCCACCTCGACGCTCTTCTATCTCACGATATCTCTATTCTGAGTCCTTACCCTTTCTATATTTTGAGAATTTCTCTGATAATAATAAAGTAAATAACACTAATTCAAGAGCGTAACCCCTAAGTTTGACACTAAATCAGAGATGATCATCATTGATCTTTTACATATCAAAATCTCCTTTATTCCATTCTCCCTAATCTCTTGTCACTCTTCTATGTTCTTGCTCTCCTCTATCTTGCTCTCTTTTTCTTTATTTCTCTCTACTCCAACTTGCTATTTTCTATCTTCCTCTATATCTTTTCCTACCTTCTCTTCTTCATTCCATTCTATAATCCTTCATTGCATCTCACCTCTCCCTTCTCTTCCAGCTCAGTGGTCTATATATAGTGTTGTCATCTACCCTCTTTCCTACTTTTGGGCTATCTCTCTTAGTGGTGGATTCATTCTAAATGACACCACTCAAGGTTTTATTGGAACATAATAGTCCTAAATGGTTTTGAATTCTTATGTGTTCACCATACAAAGTTATACATTACCTACTTCATGACACCAACCACCATAGTTGTTAAGTCCATAATTATAGATTATCCATGTGGCTTTTAACTTAATTACATCTATTACTCAATGATTTTTTATTTATCTCTTCCAAACGATTAATAATACCTTTCAATAAAAAATAATATAACCAAGATCATATTAATAATCATAACCTATAACCAAAAATTCCATAAATAATAACCCAAAACTATAAGAAATTCTGACCTCTTTATGAGCTTGACTGATTTGCAAGACTTCGACGCTCTTCTGCCAAATAGCACTATACCTCGCTTGTCAATCTCAACACAATCTATCCTCTAACCTGCTATCATCCAACTTGCTATCCTCTCTTCGATACTTTAAAAGTATCTTCTCTCCTTTTCTATTCTTCTCTTCACGAATCTATCGTCCTTCCTTGCTTGCCAAATGAATGTGTTGCTCTCTTCTTTTCTCCCACCTCTATTTATCCTAATATTTCCTATAATTTCTCCCTATTCAAAGGCTCGATAAGTGTTATTTACCAGGAGTCTATTACCTAAGTCTATGTTTAACTTCATCTTACTTCTCCATGTCTACAAGAGATAGAGTCTTTGGATGCATATCCTGTCGACAAAGCTTGAATCTATGGTTGACGGATCTACTTACCTATGCTCCATGTCTTCACCACTTCTTCACTAAGCTAGTGTTCAAATTAATAGCATGAGCATGATAACCTGCAGATCCATCTACCTTGTGAGGTTAAATACCTTCAAAGCCACGTCTTCGAGTCTATCGACCATCGACCTATTGTTCATTGCAGTTGTGGAGTTCTAGATCGATTAGTTAAACCGGTTCCTCTATCATTTCACCGAGGGTCGTGGCGGAATATACCAAGTCAACAACCAACTTCTGCATGCAAATGTTTAGTTATGTGGATTAATCATTGTGGTGCCCACGTTGCATATAAACTGCTCTTAATTCTTTCAAACTCTTGTTAGTCTGAGTATATGTCTAGCCAACACCACCTCGCCTCTCCATGCATACTGTGATCCATAGGGCATTCCCTCCCTTACGATATGGCATGAGTTCGGTGACATGGAATAGTTGACTTCTTCTATACTACACATTTATCCTACCATCTCAGTATTTGCAATGTAGTTTACATGTCTTGCAACCTGGTCGGTGTGGGTATGCCAAGTCGACTAGATAACTCATCTTGACCATCGGCTTTCTTAACAGTTGATAACTAAAAACCTGCCACCTTTTATACAATATGTGACTATCTATAATTACATATGTAAATTCTTGTATATGGTTGATTCATACAAGTATATGGTCGATTCATACAAGTATATGATCGATCCATATACATAAATAATATGTATATATATTTAATCTCAAATGATTACGTAGATATAAACAAAATTCATGAAATAATCATATTTCATGATAATTGTTTATATATATTATATATATACGATCAATTTCATAGTTATCTAACTACCAAATATATTTAACTTGCATCAATATAACAAAACGATTAATTAAAAATCAGTCATTCTATATATATATGGTACATTATATTGTAAACTCTAATTTATTCAACTTCCAAATAATCCTATTAAAATAATCAACATAATTGAACATGACTCCTAATTACCTACATGTATATATATATATATATATATATATATATATATATATATATATATATATATATATATATATATATATATATATATATATATATATATATATATATATATGTCTAAGTCCGAATCTACATATGAAATATGTATAACTATAGTATAATTTGAAAGCCAAACATCGAACATAGTTTTGATAATTCAGCTACTTCTACACGAAGGACGTTAAATCATAGAGTCACTATTTAATTCACATTATTAATAATTTTTCACCCTTCCAAGACAAATAAAACGTAACATGCAATAATTAAAATCACTAAACACACAAACTAAGCAAACCTCAAGCAAATACTCATAAAAGAACAAACAACAAAATACGAAGGCCAAACAAACTGACAGGACGACCAACTGACGACACTCACACAAGTGTAACTGAATAAAATAGGGTCAACTACTATCTCCTCCACTTCCATCATAAAATATAAGGCACACTCAGACCTGTGAAGCTAGGTGGAGATGATACCCCGTACCTACCCGGTACTTGTACCTGCAATATCCTACATCACCGAACCACACATGCATATATACAATATAGAAAACACAGCATACACATCGATGAAGGAGAATCGCGATGTTCCTTGTCTCACTGAAATGAGTGAAGGAAAATCATCCCCTTGCATCCAATACACTTGCAGACACACAACATATAATTCCACATTGCATAGATAAAGTAAAGTGTCAGTACATAGCAACAGTCCATAAAATGCCATAAATCGCAAGTACTGAAATACTGCAAATAAATTATTCATCTCATATCTAGATAAAGCATGAAATAATGTCATATAAGTCTGAACAACAAATCATAGTAATGTATCCATTGAAAACAACCAATAAAATATGAGTCTGATGAGTTCAAATGAGTAGGGGTACTACAGATTGTCACATGTGTATGGATTCATATGGTTAAAGGGAGACCAAAAATAGACAACCTTGATTGGAAAAATGATCATGAAAAAAATTGCTCAAAAATATTTTGATTTTGTTAAATTAATGCATGAAATCCACAAGGAGATCCACATCAACAAAACATACAGGTATGATATTAATTTGTAATTGTTTATTTATTTCAAAATATATCATACTTATAATTTATATTTTAATGAATAAAACATACATTATATCATCAATGATATGTCCCACAAAATTTTACACAATATCCATGCCTTCAAAATACACAACTAAGATAGATAGGCTTAGAATGTGACCATCAATAATTGCTCAATTGTCTCGAATTCCATACAATGTGTAAAGTGGGTGCTTGCCTTCATAAAAAAGAGAAAGAGTGGTAGTAGGTAAAATATTTATATATTCATATTTTTCTACTAAGAAATAATTAAATTGTTTATATAAACTAATTTACCATTTATTTATAGGTGCAATGCACCATAACCATTACATCTAAATGGATCAAAATTATTTTAAAGTATGCTGGAAAAAGTTGAAAATGTAGGCAATATGCAGGAATTGATTATGTGTTGTCATTGATGTCAACACTACTCTGGTTGGTTGTTGACCTACTCTGGTTGGACATGGTTTTGGAAGAGGTTATCAGAGATTCTTCTCTAGTATGTACAAATTGTTGGATTCAGTTTTAGAAGGATATTCATGATGATTATATGCATGTCATATTCAGTTGGTTCATGATTTGGTGCTCTGAAAGCTATTGATTATGTTCTAGATTAACAGTTGATGTTATTGGTCCCAGTTGGTGATATTTGATGAAATGATTAAGTGATTTTGATGCAGTTTCTAAAAATGGTTCTTAGCATGCTAAAGGTGTTCTTGATCTGTCCCAATTATTTGGTAGCTTCGCATTGGCTAGCGTCAACATTTGGTGATCCTATTTGGGTTTGGTAGGATATTTTGTGTTATTGACACTGAGGATTTTTCTCGGTTGGTGTAATATGTTGTGGTTGATCCAAAATCCTCTCCGGAAGTGTTTGATGATTTGAGGATATTATTTGGGTCCTTGGCCGACATGGGTTGTGATCCAATTATTGTTTTATGCATTGTAATGATAAATTTATATTAGCATGGTCGACCTACTTGTTTAGGTCTATGTAACATATAAATATGATTGTAATATCTCATTATAGATCATGAATGAATGAATTATGGATGGATTGGATGCATAGATGAGAGAATAATGAATATATGTACATGTGAAATAAGGTATGCAAGGTTGATAGAGGTTGTTGATCATGTTGTATGAGGATTTAGTCCTCTGGCTGTGTTGCAGACAATGTGCTTAATTGAAACTATAACCAAGCATTAGGAGATGGTATTTCCACAGTTCATTTCCTCTGGATTGTAGTCCGATACTTATGTAAGTTTGTGAGACTTCCCTTTTGTGTTGAGGAGTGTCCTCTAGGCAGTTAGCTTGATTGCAAGTGCAATCTACATTGTAATATTTTCGTATATTGCTACAAAAGTATTATCTGATTGTCGGTAGGGTTTCCCATCATGGTTTTTACCTTCACTGGGTTTTTCACATCAAAATATTGGTGTTGTGTGTTTTGTACTCTCATTCTTTATCTTTCATAGTTTTGTTCTCATTTTGCTCCAGTAGAAGGTTTATAATTTGCATTCACTCCCCACCCTCTCAGTTTTCCTCTGGTTTATCCTAACAAAAAAGAGTTTAAAAACATATCATAAAATGTTTTTTATTAAGAAAGAAGAAATAAAAAATGGTTCTAACCCTTAATACAATAGCCCATAGACAGTAAGAGAGACAAAAAAATAGGGGAGCAAGCCTTAAAAAACAATGTTGAATAGGTGAAAAGGGAAAAAACTTATCAAACCAAAATCAACAATAGTAAGAGGTACCACCTCATCATGGGTAAAGGTGTTGTAGCATCCTTCCACCACATAGCATCACCTTTGTGATGCGGAAGAGAGAAGTTTGAAGCTATGTGGCCCATAGAGAAACCTTTTTGACAATGAAAGGAGACACCTTCATTGGAAAATGGTTGAGCCCAAGGCCTATCCTCAACTATAAGATCCACATCCCCAGGGAGTAGCAAAGAGATGTGGTGTCAATATTAATTAAGATGAGGGAAAAGGTAGAATGACCCATAGATGATGTGGTATCATCAACCTTTAATAAGTACCCAATAAAGTTACCAATGGCCTCATAGAAAGAATGCTCCCAGAAATGAAGGGGAAGATTAGGAAGATGAACCCAGAACAAACGCATATTAAGAGGTTCAGTAAGAGGGTTAAAAGTAGTCTTGTATTTAACCAAAAGAGAATGATCTCCCCAAACCCACAACTTGCCTAAAACCAAGTCGCGATCAGACAAAGAGGCAAAGGAAGCAATAAAAAATCCTTTAGCACAAGGAAAAAGATAAATGCTATGAGAAACCAAAGGATTCTAAAATTCACTCACCCAATGATGAAGGTCCAAGAGAGAAGGCCACAATCCAACAAATCTACACACTAGTGCACACTGTTGGTAGAAACTAATGTTGTCAACAACATCCTGTCAATAGACCACCACAGGGGAGGAATTGGTACAAGGAAAAGGATGAATCCCCTTAGGGGTATGAGAAGAAGATCTGGCCACATGAGAAAATCTACATTTACCAAAGAAGGAGGAAGGTCTTGGCTTAACACCCACAACTAATGCCCAAAGGAAGGGCATCAAAAAGGGGGGCACCCAAACCAACCCCAGTAGAAATGGTGGCACCAATAGGATCAGTATCCCTGGTATGGGGAGGGAGGGGTGAACCAACCAACATAGAGGCAAAGGCTCTAGGGGGCATTGTAGACGAAGAAATGACATTCAAATTATTTTGGGTAGGAGTATCATTGGCCATCAGAGTGGGAGAGAGGAGTACTTGTTGTAAATATTGAAAACCCAAATGAAGCTACATCAAGGGCATTTAGGACTTCAGCATTGAAGCACAAGAAACATGTCATATATTATTAGAGTTGTCATTAGTAGAAAGTAGTAGATTATAAATGTTACATTAAATGTTTCAAGAGAGGTGTTCAAGAAAATGATAAAAAATGAAGAAAATGATGGTCACCTAAAACATTTCATTCAAAGATATATTGAAAACCCAAATGAAGCTACATCAAGGGCATACAAGACTTCAACATTTAAACACAAGAAACATGTCATATGTTAACAACAGACATCAAGTTTCCACTATCCATGAGATATTATTCTTGGTTGTTTCCAGATTCAATCATGTATGAGTTTTTGCATCAACGTTTCAGATCACACTCTGCGATCCATCATCAGGATGAAAGAGAGAATGCAAAATTGAAAGATATCTCATGATGATGTATCACAAAGTGTGACCCAAAATGTTGATGCAAAAAATCATACACAATCAAATCTAAAAACAACCAAGAACAATGTCATATGTTATTAGAGTTTCCATTACTAGAAAGTAGTAGATTATTTGTTACATTAAATGTTTAAAGAGAGGTGTTCAAGCCAATGATAAAAAATGAAGAAAATGATGGTCACCTAAAACATTTCATTCAAAGATATATGGATAAACTATATGCAATGGAAATTGTCACACTTATGGATACAAAAGATGATGGACTTATAATTCCATTATAACAAATGAGATGCAAAGAATATGATAATGATTGAATGATCTATTTTTTCCAAAATTTAGCCCACACTTGCACATCAATCAAAGTACAAAGAGACATTGGACTTGACGATAATACAATTATATTAGATTGAGTCACTGAATTATAATCCATGGCACTTGCAATGAAGTATTTAATATGAAACTAAATATGATAATGATTATAAAGATGATGATGATTATTTACAAAATGATCAAAATGTAATTGAACATGAGTGGAATATCATATCAAGATTACAACATGAACAAATTATGGATGTAACATATTTATAAATATGTTGGTTAGAACATTGCATGCCACATTTTGGATGCTACTAGCTAAGATATCTTAAATACATACATATTATGGATGTAACAAAAATAAATATGTTGGGTAGAACATTACATGACATGTTACATATGCTACTAGCTTAGATATCTATTAAATCCATATATCCACCAAGAAATACAATCTTGATGTGGTGATCTATTCTCAATAAAAATTTATATTTTAAATATAAACACCTCAAAACTATATAGTTTATTAATGGACCTCCTCAAATCAATCCAGTTGGGAGTCAAACGTTAAAAGTGTGCTGGTTCACTCCCTAAGATGGCTGGTAGAAGGTGAATTTTGATGATTCCTCTAAGGGAAACCCAAGAGTGTATGGTGCAGGATTTGTTTTTGATTAAAAAGAAGCATTAACTAGGGCACCAATCCTTTAACATAGTCAAAGACTATAAAAAACAAAAGCCTGCAAGTAGTAAAAAATAACACATCGGAGCAAGCCCCAAACAAGTATGATCAAACAAAAGAAAGAGACTTGTCTAACCTTTAACAAATCAGACCCAACTCAAGGAGGGGCAAGGACACTCAAGCCTTGACAAGGAGGGGTATGGGAGGTTGGGGAGGAATTACCCTTCCACTTGCAACAAACAACAGTCAAAAAAATATTATCATTGGGACCATCAAGGGAATCACCAGGCGGTAAGAATCCTGCTTGGAAACCATCAATAGAGCAAGCAAAAAGTTGTCACATGACAGAAGCCAGCTACTATAGAAAAAGAGGGGTTTGTTGTAGAGCAGTAGGCTATTGTAGAGGAGTGACATCAAGAGTAGAACTAGTAGGTGTAGAGAGGAGATGCAAGTCAAGGGTGATAAAGGTTTAATCCTCTAGGGCAAGACGAACCAAAACAGTGGAATCTACCGTAGCATGAGGAGTAAGATGCACCTCAGCCCCCTGAGAGGAGTTATTCGAACTAGGATCAACAAAAAAGATGGTCAAATAATCAGTAGTAGCATCCTTCCACCAAGTAGAAACACCTTTGTGGTGTGAAATAGATAAGTCTAAAGCAAGATGACCCATAGAGAAACATTTCTAGCAGCGAAACACGAGGCTCTCAAAATCCAACGGTTGTGTCCAAGGCCAATCCCCAACCATGAGAACCATATCTCCTGAGAGAGGCGAGGAGATGTCAATACCAGCTAAGATGTGGGTAAAGGTAGTGTGGTCCATTGAAGACGTAGCATCATTGACCTTTAAGAAATGATCAATAGAGTTATCGATAGCCTCATAGAAAGAATGCTTCTAAAAATGAAGAGGGAGATTTGGAAGGTGAACCCAAATTGGATGCACACATTAAGTAGTTCAGTGAGAGGATTAAAGGAAGTTGTGCAAGGCTTAATAGAGAAGGAGTGCACTCCCTAAGCCCACAACTTGCCCAAAACCAAATCCTGATCAGCCAAAGATGTAAAAGAAGCAAGC